>NC_133331.1:166072669-166182669 GCF_042186555.1 Aquarana catesbeiana | reverse complement strand
AAAAATAAATAAATAAATTAAAAAAGGAGGTGAACAAATGGGTTGTTTGATTGAAGTTATAAAAATAGGCAGGACTAGGAATTATTTATAAAACAGTTAACATCCCAATCGACATGTAAGCCGTGTGGAATGTAACTCTTGATGGTAAATATCCACCTCTTCTCCATTCTGGAGAGTTCTCTAACTTTGAGATTACCTCACCAGTGGGAAACAAAGTGGTCTATGTCCACAAATAGAGTACCCCTGGGGTCCCTGTTGTGGGCCAAATCATAGTTACGAGAGACTCTATGATTCTGGAATCCCTTTACAATATTAGTAATGTGCTCAATATGATTGTAAAGGCTCGTTTTTAATTTTTTTAAATAACAAACATATCATACTTACCTCCACTGTGCAGCTCGTTTTGCACAGTGTGGCCTCGATTGTCCATTTTTGGGGTCCCCTGGCAGCTCTCGCGGCTCCTCCCCACATCAGATAACCCCCTAGGAGAAGCACTCACCTGGGGGTTACCTTGCGGGTGCGCTTCTGAGTCCAGCATTTGCGTCCATAGGTACGAATGCCGGACTCGGCCCCGCCTGCGTCATTGGATTTGATTGACACCAGCATTCCCCATGACGCCACAGGGAAGTCCCGTCAAGTCACCGTGCGTCAGAGGGGGGCAGGGTCACCGGGTGGCCCCGCCCCCCCCATTATTTAAGAACTGTCAGAAGAGGAGAAGCGTCACATAGCGGGAGCCTCCCTCCATGCCATCATGGATGTGGAGCGGCCGGAAAAGAAGATGAAGAGAAGAAGATGAAGAGAAGAAGATGAAGATGAAGAGAAGAGCGGGAGCCTCCCTCCATGCCATCATGGAGAAGAAGGGAAGAAGACGCTGACACCGCGGAGGAAGATTCCGGACGAGAACACCGGAGGAAGAACCAGAAGAACCAGAAGAACCAGAAGAAGATGAAGGAAGAAACCAAAGGAAGATAGAAGAAAGAAAAAAGAAGAAGCATTTAAACAAAGGAATTGTCAAAAACTGTCTCTTGTCATTTTTAACATTTTTGACAGTTTTTTAGTGAAATGGTAGGCCCTTACCATTTCACACAGGGGGGAGGGCTGGGATCTGGGGGTCCACTTGTTAAAAGGGGCTTCCAGATTCCAATAAGCCCCCCCGCCCGCAGACCCCCACAACCACCGGCCAGGGTTGTGGGGATGAGGCCCTTGTCCTCATCAACATGGGGACAAGGTGTTTTGGGGGCTACCCCAAAGCACCCTCCAATGTTGAGGGCATGTGGCCTGGTACGGTTCAGGAGGGGGGCGCTCTCTTGTCCCCCCTCTTTTCCTGCGGCCTGCCAGGTTGCATGCTCGGATAAGGGTCTGGTATGGATTTTTAGGGTGACCCCATGCTGTTTTTTTTTTTTTATTTTGGCGCGGGGTTCCCCAGAAGGGTCTGGTATAGATTTTGAGGGGGGCCTCACGCCATTTTTTTTTTATTTTGGCCGGGGTTCCCCTTAATATCCATATCAGACCTGAAGGGCCTGGTATGGAATTTAGGGTGACCCCCCTGAAAGGAGAACAGACGTGATCACCTCCGCCTCTGCTGATGGCTCCAGTAAGCAGCAGAGGGCACCGGATCACGACGGGAGGGGGGCCCCTTTCCTGCCACCAATAAAAGTGATCTTGCGGTGAATCCACCGCAGAGACCACTTTTATCTTGTAGCAGACCGCCCGCTGAAGACAGGGATACCAGGGTTATGGCAGCTAACTGCTGCCATAACAACGATATCCTCCTTCAAACAGTGTTGAATTGCTAAGCTATGCAACACCTTAATGTAGAAGTCAATCAAATATTATCACACAGGTAGCAATATTTAGTAAAATATCTTCTTGTCTACCAAAACTGCAACCATTAACCCACTTATGAAGAGCTCTGGTCTGTTGCTGATTTATGGCTTTTATATGTAACTGTATTGTCCCCCCAAAAAATATCAATGGCTGTATACACAACAAGCCAATATTATGTACTAAAGTGATTACTTTGTTTTTCTACAGATCAAGTCAATCACAGATCACAGCTATTTTGACACTTTCCTGCCTGAAGCCGAAGATCCACCAGATGAGTTATCCGGATGGGATAAGAACTTTTGAAAAAAATCTGAAATTATATAATTATTCTAGTTGGATTTTAACTGACATTTCTAGAAAGACTGAAGACAATATTTAGACGATCCTTAGAAAATTACAGGATTTGTACATGGAAAAATCTAGTGTCTGTATTACAGAGAAAAAACAAGAAGCGTTGACTATGTACTTATTCAGGAAAACATGCCAGGATTATGACATATGCTTTTTTTCTCTTAGTTGGCTGACCCATGATGCCTTGTTAAAATCATGCTGGCGGCCAGGTTATTATTAGGTCATTTACAACACTTTCTCAGGAGTGCTATTCTTTGAACTTGTAAAAACGATTTAAGATAAATTAAGCCATGCTTAATTGTTTTCCTGCTTTAAGATTCTCCTTTGCAACAAAGAATGCCCATGACCTTTATGAATGTATGTGAGGCATTTCAACTGAACAGTCTTTTCAGGTTGCCTCTGCTAGGTATTGCAGTTACCTGCATATGGAACGTACAGATATTGTCAGTTTAAAAGATACACATAGTAGTAGTATATTTTATCACACGATTCTAGTATTTAATGCCACTGACACTTAACAGTAAATGAATTTAGAGCTTGAGAATTGAGGCCTAAGCAGAAAATGTCCAATTTTACACCACTTTTCACATTGCTATGAGATGCTCAATTATTTGAATAAGAATTTCATGTAAAATGTTATGGAAATGTTTCTAAATATGTATTTCCTAGCCTATCTCAGAGAAGGTCATTATAAAACTCAAAAGATATAAATATTTGATAAAATTCAGCAATATGATTTTTTTTGTTTACCAGGGAAGAGATTTACCAGTTAAAAGGATTTCCTATGTATGTTCTGCTACATGAACAGTGATGTTACTGAAAGTCTCAATGATCAGCTGTTTGCCTAATATAATATGTTAGCTAATATGGGCTTGAACATATTGGTCCCAAAGGGAGCATAAATGGAAGGGTTACACATTTTGAACGTGCAAAATAGCTTCAAGTTGTCAAGATTAAATAAAGCACACGGCAAGAAGATAGAGGTAAAAATCCACTTGACCCAGCTGTTTTATGCCAATCTTATATTTTTCACAGTGCTTTATGTTTTATTTAATTTTTCTGAAACCTTAGATAAAAAATAAGTTATTAAACAAGTCTAAGAATATATTTCTGTAAGTATTAAAAATATCCAGCTGATCTGCTTCATGCTTGCATGAACGGCTTCCAAAATTCACTTTGATATTCAGCAAGTCACAATAATAGAATGAATATGCTTTTCTGTGAACTTTATTGATAAAGTTGTTTAAAAATGTAAGTCTAAGCAAGATGTGAACCCTTAATTAAGAACTTTCTTCAGCTGCAAAAACTTCCAGCCGGTCTCTGCTGATCAGCATTTTCCATGTGATGGGGCCTGAGTGGGCCAGGAATTTGATATAGGGACTCTGGAGCCAGGTGCATACAAGGCTCGCTGGCATCTGAGAGGCCCTAGCTAAGAGCCTCCTCAGCTATTGGGTGGTGGGCCAGGTGCCACAGTCTGCAGGAGGGCTTCATAAAATATCCATCAGAATTTGGCCATAAAGATGACTCAGGAAAAGGGGCAGCGTGGACTATGCAGACCTTTGAACCCTTGTTTTTAAATAGAACCTTCTTCAATAGCAAAAACTTCTGGCCAGTTTCTGCTGATCAGCTTATTGACATCTCCTGGGCTCTTTGTATGGACAGATGTTCTCAGATTATGCCATAGTATGTCACTTGGGAATGAGGTCTAATTTGGTGACTTGTCCATCGCAAGGGACAAATTTACTTCTGTTTCAGACATTCTGTTTTGTCTATTTAATCCTGTGTTTTGGGTCTTGTTGCATTATCTAGATTTTATCATGCTTCAGGTGACTCACCATTACTCTGATTTTCTCCCATAAATGTTCATACATACAACTTTGATTTCATTGTTTCCTCTATAATATTAAGCTAAGTGCTAAGTCATCAAGGCAGTATCCCCTGATGTGGTTCATATTAGGTTTTGGTGTGCAGTTATTTATTTCCTCCAAACACAATGTTGCAAATTTCAACTCTTGTGTCATATGTTCAGAGAACATTGTTACATACACATTGTGAGATATCCATGTGGCTTTTTGCACAACTGAGGTGTACAGAAATGATTTTTTTTTAAAGAGCAAATGCTCCCTTCATGGTGTATTTTCTTAAACACAATTCCTCTTTAAAGTTTTTCCTTATAGTAGATACATAAATAGATACTATTGAAAGTTTACAGTCCTCTGCCATCAAAACTCTTTTCCTTAGCCCAGGTTCACACTGAGCTGCGGGAATGAAGCTGTGCGAGTTCAGCTGAACTCGCACAATTTCACTCCCGCATGTCAGGTTTCTGTACAGATGTCAATGTAAATTGGAGCCCGAAATCGCAAACAGTAGTACAGAAACCACTTTTTTAAATTGGTGTGGCGCCACAAATGCAGCATTGCACTGATTAGGACGGTGCCATTGTCGGCAATTCACGCAGATTTGAAATGCGATTTCACATGTCAAATCGCATTTCAAATTGTACCAATGTGAACCAGGGTTTAAAGTGTTACTAAACCCAGGACCCTGCATTCGCTATATCTGGTCTCCCACAGTATACAGAACATGGGAATGCAATTATTTTAGTAAATATAAAAAGCTAAATACGTTTTCTCATCAGCAGTATATAGCCGTCTTTTAACTACTATCAATGTCCAGCTTGTTATAGCTTGTCGGAGGAGTTTTCATTCTTCACTGACTGTCCTATGAGGCTGCATGACTCCTGACCCTCTGTCTGGATAGTGCTGATGGACCTGTGCTGATCCCATGCACCCTCCCAGGAAAAAAAATAACTCTCTAGCAATACACACCAAACTGAGCATGTGCAGAGTGACTCCAAAGGCTCTGCACATCAGGAAATGGAGTTGGGATTGTAGAAGAAGGGGAGGATCAGAGAAGACAGGATCAAATGGCCTTTTTACACAATGCGGAGGATTAACCCCTTAGGTTCCACAGTGAGTATAACAAGCATGCTTTGCTGCATATGCAGACTGATTTTACTGTTGTGGGTTTAGCAACACTTTAATAACTGCATGCTGTAATCTCAGCATGGTCCAGAGAGGATATCAATAGTACTATATTTCCTAAATTAGGTTTAGGAAATATGGCTTTCTGTGGATTGATAAACTAATAGGTCTTTAGAAATGTAGCCTTTTCCAGTTGTATGCATCTTTACAAATTCTCTATTAAAATTATTTTACATGTTCTTTGGTCAGGACATGGCTAACATGAACAGATCATTCTTGAGAACGACAATGTCACTATCCAAAATGTGTGTGTCTTTATCAGTACTTGTCCACTGATTCTTTTTCCAGTACATTTTCCTATATTTTCTTATACTTTGTCCTTGTTGACTTACACAACTTTTGTCAAACAATGAAATTTAGACTTTCTTGTGACTTAAAGCGGAGCTCCAGGCTCCTTCAGGAAAAATTAAAATACTGTAGCTGTTGACTTTTAATATTAGGACACTTACCTGTCCACAAATTCAGCGGTGTCTTCACCCGAGCCACCATCTCGGGTAAGGGAAACCGCAATGAATCCTTGCAGCTTTACAGCTTGTTCTCTACTGCACATGTGTGAAGCGTGCTGCACTTTGTATATGAGTGGCGGCGGGGGAAGGAGGGGTGTATTTAATTTATAAACTTTGTGAACATGCCAATCTGCAGAGATGAAGCTGGTTCATGCTTTTGCAGTTCAAAATGCATTAAGTTTTCACATATGTTTTTTTACAAGTTTTCAAATGCATTTTACAGCATTTTGCGTGTTTTACAGGAAGAGAGCTTTCCCCCGGTGTTAACATGCATGTAAAATGAATGTGATGTGGGATGTTTTGTAGATACATTCAACTCTAAAGCAAGTATGTTTCTGTCAAAAAGCTGAAAAAATACACTGAATATAACTACAACGATGTGAACAGTGCCAGTGACTAGAAAGACACAGATCTCTTCTTGGATCTATCTGCATCAGCCATGCATAATATTAAACAGGACCTAAGAGGAAGCAAAAACCTGCCTGTTAAATAGTCACCAACATGTAAGAGTGTTTTTAAGAAGAGATTGCCCTATCAGAAAGAGACTGCTCTATTAGAAGCTGCCCTGGTGCCATAACTACTGCTCTGAGGGGTTGATCTCATTATCCTAAATGTATAGCTTCACGGAGAAACACCTCTCTGGCCTAGACCACACTGTAAGTGATATTAGAGGTCACATAACAGAGTCACAGGATTTCTGGGAGCCCTGAGCAGGAGCTAAGAGCTCTACATAGCTCTGCAAGTAATGTTCTGTGGGGGTTGAGGCGGCTATCAGTTGGCAGCAGTGATCTGATGTGACTGGTTATGGTAGTAAGAAAGGTCTGGGCATAAGAGAATGGCACATCGTATGTATCACAGAAACCAAACATTTGTGCATGAGAACATGGTACACTGGTTGTTGGTACCTGTAAACACATGCAGCAATGCATACTCATTCACTTGTGTGACCTGTGTATCCTCTCCTATTCATTTGTATTTGTTACAAAGTTTGCAGTCAGTTGCTAGAGCGTAACAATGATCAGTCATGCATCATATGTGGACAAAACATGCTAATTTTGGTTAAGACCTAAATTTGGGTCTCCTATAAAGGAACCTGATCAATTGTTTGCCAGTGATAAGACCAAAAGACTCCTCTAATCAGCAGTTTACATTTCAATTATTAGTTTTTTCATTCTCACTTTTCAATCAGTATCCAGTGAACCAGTAACACTTAAAAAAATAATGGCCATACAGTGTATAAGTTACACTAGTGCTTTACTGCAGCTCCATATGCCAGATCGTTGCAAGCCACTTACAGTGCAGTGAGAACTCATGGATCCAGAAAGAATAAGGAACCAGACTTATGAAGTTCCAGCTAGTTTCCAAGCTTACAGATCCCCCAACCCATTAATGTTGGCAAGTCATTGAAATTTCTTGTTGGAATACAGTTATGTACCATACACTGTGAGAGTGTAATTTTTGTATTGTGCAACTGACATTTGCTGCAAGATTACATAATAGATACAGATCATTCTTTACTGCAGTTAAAATTTTTCTTACAGCCTTTGGGAGATTGCAAATAATTGACTTTATATATATATATATACATATTAAATTAAAATCACAAGATTAATTTAGAGGGAATATAAATAAAAAAGAAAAATCATCCACACTCCTAAAATCATTATGAATGCCTGGTAGTCACTGAGCTGATTTAGGTAGATACTCTCAAATATATGTATCTGCTTATAAAAGGCTAGATGAGTGATTATCAATGTACTGTATAACTGGACTTTAAATGCATACCTTTAAGCATTAAAGGTTTGCATTTAATATTCTTCAGTAAATGTGACTTGTACTGAAAGGCCTCTTGCACACATGGCTGTCTAGCTGCAGGGTGTCCCTCACAGCATTTTGGTGCACTAGGAAGGACAAGTGCAGCATTCAACCCTACTGCCTTTTGTCAGTCAAAGTCTATGGCAAGAAGCTGTGGCTGGATGGGGTTGAATGCTGTATCGAGTGGTACCCACTTTTAGGACTCTGTGTGTTCAGGAATGAATGCATGGAACGTAGAAGACCTGCATTCAAGGCATTTATTCCTGAATGCACAATGGACCTTAATCTACAGAAGACCTTCAAAAATTACAGATACCCTGCAGGAGATGGCCAGAGTCTGCAGACATACTAGAGGTGTTCAGTCAGAGACTGGGCATATGTGTTTGAAAACAGGTGCTTGCAGGATGCTGCCCTCTGGGGGGGGGAATCTCCATGCTCTATAAACAGTTTACTATCCCTCTTACCAGGCTATCATATCAGGTGGCATGGGAGAGGGATCTGGAAATAAGCCCTGAGGCAGAGGCTGGCGCAAATGGAGCGCTCAAATCCACAAAGACATCCTCAATGTTGCTCCGATTGAGGCGGGATATAAAGCATATGCCAGGTGGTACCTGGTACCAGAGCGCCTCTCCGATCATAGCATTGATGAAACGCAAACTAACCTAGTTCATGTTGAACGAAAAAAGAACCTCTTTTCAAGAAAATATGGTCCTCCTGGCTTGCATACTAACAGGTCCCTGATTCGTAAAGCTGTTCACTTGGACGACTGACTACAGATTCCCAGATAGATTCACCCTTCTCTCTTCTCTCTTTCCTTCTTTACTTTCATTTCTTTATTTCATGCTTACCTATGGTATCATGTTTCTATGTTTTCCTCACTTCTCTTCTCTTTGGTTAACCCAGACACTCCTGGGTATATCGTTGGGAATAGGGTCCCCTAAAGGGGACAGTTATAATAAATGATTGCTGAAAGAATCTTACTTATTACATAATTATGCCACCTGGACTAACTTGCTGAGGTTTTTACCTTAACAATGATGTGTATCAGGGACCATGTTGTCTTGCATGCACACAACACACTAGGTGGCTGGTAGAACGATAGCATCCTAGAGTACATGTAGTTCAAACGTTCTACCAGTATCTCAGTACTGGTTACTGTCCTGCCTTATATTCTAGTTAAAATGTATTGGGGGGCCACATAGCAGACCTAACCTGCTGTGTATCGGGTCTTCATCAATCTTTATTAAGCCCCACATTTGTTTGTATATTTGTTTATCTGACACTCTTGGAGCAAGCGAGGATTGTTCACTGCTCTACCAACTGTTCGATTTGTTTTACGAAAACAATTAATAAAAACCATTGAAACAGAGAGTGGGGATGTGTTATCTGACACTGCTAGAGTTCATTGTAATTACAGCTTCAGGTTGGGCACCTGGGAGTTAGATTCTGTTTGTCTAGTATCATAGTTGTTTGTTAGGAAAGTGAGTGGAACTGATATTTTGGAAAAAGTCAAATCTATTAATACAGCAGGTCAGCTTATGCTATTAATAAAAATGAGCATTTCTGAAGTCCGGACATTCTTTGTTCCATTGTGGTATTTTATATTGATCCAGAGAATGCCCTTGCCTCAGTCATAATGCAAACAGATTGTTTTGGTTCACTTGAACTTCTTAGAAAAGTGTTTTGCAGCCCAGCATTTGGGCACATTAGGCATTGCTCATGGACAGGTACATTGAGAAGGATTATCAACATTATGCTGCTGAATTCAGACTTATTTAAATACACCCCATACGTTTAATCAGTTGTGAACGCCTGATAATATTTGCTAGCAAGTAGACTGGGGTTTTCATTACTGCACATATTCATGTACAGCAATATAGTGCAAGTAGCAATGATGTGCAAAATATATTAGTCAATATTAACCAATCAGAATCCTTATTTAACTATGGTGTAGTACTTGGTTATTACAGATTACTGTGGATGACATCATTTCTACCATCTGTACTGTTGTATTGAGCATATGTAATAGCCTAGACCAAACCACAATTAAAAAAACAGAGGTGTATTTATAAAAAAAAAATTGCAAATCTTTTTGTCCGATAGATTTGCTTGTACATTCATTCTATACAAATGGGGGAGGGGGGGGGATCAAATGTTACTAGGCTATTTTTATTCTTGATCAAATGTTATTTATTTATACAGAATAGTGTGAATCAGGATAATACTGCATTACAGCCTCCAGATGGAGCTGATGATTATAGGAACTAAATATTTAGTATGATGGTCAGCTCTATCTAGTGGCCCTAATGCAGTATTTTCCCAAACCATTCTTTTTTATAAATGGATAACGTTCAACCTGATGTGAAAATAGTCTAATAACATTTCATTTTACTATTATTCACAGGAAACCAATGTACATGCACTTTTGCGGGACAAATAGTGCTGCAAGTTTTTTATTTAAATACACCCATGGGGTATTATGACCTTTCGGTGATGATCTGAATTTTATACTGATGGGGCCTTTGTCACACCTTTCCTACATCTATCTGAAGCGACACCTAAAAAGTTACAGGCATGTGCAATGCACAAGACTAAATGTGATATATTATATAAATATAATTTGATACTGTCTAATAAACTCAATTAACATAGTAGTTTGTGTAATTTTTTTCCTACAGTAACTGAGTGTGTCTCTGTTTCTTCAGGCTTGTGAACACATGAAAACACCCAAAACAAAGATATAATAGAAAAATGAAAAATGATTATAATCATATCTCTGTTAAAACACATGTAAAATGCACCTAAACCGCAATGCTTCTAAAGCGCACTACACAGATGTGAACAAGGCTTAACGAAGGACCTGGGCGGCTCTGCCATGCCCATACATCCCCTGGCACTGACATCACTTCCGGTCGGCTCTGCTCTGCATTTGACAGCCTCTCTATGCTTCCTGGTTGCTGATGTCCTTGCATGAATCGGCAAGCGGCAGTGCTATACATTTTGCATTTCTATTACTTATGGCCATGTTGTGAAAAGGGCTATATACTTATGTGTGCTGCCACTTTGTTTTTAATTCATTAAAGATTATTTAATTTATATTATACTCAGATTGGTGCTGGTGGTGTAGTGGGCACTGAATTCACTGTCCATTGTTAGCTCTTTCCTGTAAAGACCTGAAGTTCACAGGAGCAGCACTGAGGCTCTGTTCACATCTAGGCGTTGCTATTTTACAGGCATTTTTCGAGGGTTTTTTTCAGCGTTTTTTCTGCATTTTTGCGGTTTTGCAGCATTTTTGTACAGGCGTTTTCAGGGTTAAAAGGTCACCAATGCAAAAGCAGTAAAACGCCTGTAATCTGCCAAAAAAGAATCTCCTGTACTTTTTTGAGCAACAGGTGTTTTGCTTCAGGTGACAGAACGCTCAGATGTGAACAGGGGCCAATTAAAAATTAATGGGATTTTGCTTGTTGGGCATTTTTAGAGCTGAGGCTTACAGCAGAAAAACTCCCAAAAACGCCTAGGTGTGAACTAAGTGCTTGGGAACAAATTCTAATGCTGCGTACATACGACCGGACTTTACGGTAGGGTTGTCCCGATACCGATACTAGTATCGGTATCGGCACCGATACCGAGCATTTGCCCAAGTACTTGTACTCGGGCAAATGCTCCCGATGCTTCCGCCGATACTATGACAGTCAGCGGTGATCAGCGCGTGGGGGAGTTACAAGCTTCTCCCCCAGCGGCTTTAGTGACATACAGCGGTGATCGGTGCTTGTAACTCCCCCACACGCGATCACCGCTGACTGTCACCTCATCCTCCTCCATGCCCCCTCCGTTCCTCTGTCCCCCTATGCTGTTCCCCTCTGTTGCTCTGTCCCCCTCCATTCCGGCGTTCCGCTGTCACCCTCCGTTGTTCTGTCCTCCTCCGTTACACTGTCCTCCTCCTCTGTCCCCCTCTGTTGTTCTGACCCCCTCCGCTGTCACCCTCCGTTGTTCTGTCCTCCTCCGTTACACTGTCCTCCTCCTCTGTCCCCCTCTGTTGCTCTGTCCTCCTCCGCTGTCCCCCTCTCCGCTGCGTGAATGGACAGAGTCAGCTGACTCTGTCTATTCACATAACTGAAACATTGTAATCTCCTGTGATTACGATGTGTCAGTTTATGAATGGAGAGGAGCCGCTGTCTTCTCTCCATTCATTCTCAGTGCAGCTGAGGCTGCAGAGAAAGGGACTGGGGAATCTCTATCTTCGGTCTCTTTCTCTGTCTCAAAGGGGATATATCAGAGGTCTGTTAAGACCCCTGATGTCTCACTAAAGCCCCCCAACAGGGCTGATAAAAAAAAAAAAACACACATATTGCAATAAAGAATAAAAAAAAATGATTGTAAAAAAATAATGAATGTAAATAAAAAAAAACCACACAGAAACACAGAAACCGTTCACCCCCTACCCTAGCCCCCACCCTAAAAAAAAAAAAAAAAAAAAAAAACACTGTCACGTGACATTAAAAAAAAGTATCGGTAATCGGTATTGGCGAGTACTTGAAAAAAAGTATCGGTACTTGTACTCGGTCCTAAAAAAGTGGTATCGGGACAACCCTATTTTACAGCATACTTGGTTCGGCGGACCGGAGTCCGTCGGACAATTCGATCGTCTGTGGGCTCCAGCTGACTTTTTTTCCCCAAAAGTTTGACGGACCTAGAAATGAAACATGTTTCAAATCTTTTCAAAGGACTTGAGTCCAGTCGAAAAGTCCGCTCGTCTGTATGCTAGTCTGACGGACAAAAACCGACGCTAGGGCAGCTATTGGCTACTGGCTATGAACTTCCTTGTTTTAGTCCAGTTGTATGTCATCACGTACGAATCCGTCGGACTTTGGTTGATCGTGTGTAGGCAAGTCCGTTCATTCGTAAAGTCCGTCGTAAAGTCCGTTGAAAAGTCCGTGGGATAAAGTCTGCTGTAAAGTCCGCTCATGTGTACGCGGCATTACAAATACTGGGAATTATTTATTTATAGTGTTCAATGTGTTAAGCTAAAAAATACTGAAGGCTTTACACTACCTTAACCCTGCACGCATATATGCAGCCACTCGGTGGGTGGGCCTAACGCAGAGGGGCCACATATATGGGGTCTTGTTAAAACAGCTTACAGGGGTAAGAGTACACTCCCTGTATGGTAGCCGGCGGGTCCCGGATTACTCCCAATGCATAATAGCGACTAGGAGCTTTCCGATCATGTGACCGATGTGACAGCCAATCTCAGCGGTCACATGACCCGAATGCCCACCTCCCCCTCCCGGCTTTTAGAACCCTTAATGGGCAGGAAGAACCAGTCGGCAGGAAGGGGTTAAGATTGATGTGCCCTATTCAATGTTTCTGCCTCTTTTTTTTTTTTTTTTAATTTACTCGGGCTTTAAGGATAAGTTCACCTTTTAAAAAAAAATAATTAATGCACATCTTTTTGCAGGTAAAAAAATATGTATTCATTATTTTTTTTATTGGGAGCCTGGAAAGCATTGCACCTATGATCAGCAGATCATGGGTGCAATGAAGGGCTCTTACAGACTGTGTGTAAGCTGTCTGGCTGTACATCATATGGCCAAGCAGTTACATACTGACAGGAAGCGTCAATGAACTACTACAGCGCTGTGGTAAGTCACTGAAAACTACAAGCCGACAGCTGCAAAGGCTGCTGGACCTTTTAGTTTTCTATTCAGAGAACTCTGTGAATGAATGATGTGCCCAGGTGGGGCAGGGGTAGAAGATCCCCAGATGCCTGTCACCACGGGGAACCTGGACGGGGGTGCGGGAGCCAGTGGATTTGTAACATGTTACATGTTACACCTTGAATATGGGTGTAACATGTAACATATTATAAAAGGTGAACTTATCCTTTAGACCCCTTTCACACGGACAATCCAATCGGGTCCACCTGTCTGTTTTGCAGATGGACCCAATTGGAACCTCCATTCTCCTCTATGGAGCGGCGAGTGTAAACGGACATGTGTTCATTTACACCCTGCTACATCCGATCCGCCAAAAAGAGACGGATGTGGATCCATTCCCATTTCATCCAGTGGATCGGATGGCCGTCGGATGTAAACAGACAGCCGGTCTGTTTACATCTGGCCACCCATAGAGGAGAGTGGTCTGTGTCTGCTCTGCATTAGCAGAGAGGACATGGACCTGTCATCTGCCTGCTCAGCGGGGACCAGCGGAGAGATCCCCTGCTGAGCAAGTGGATCACAGCTGCAGTCCACCCCGTATGAAAGGGGCCTTAATGAAGAAGTCAGAAAAACAGAGTGCATGTCTGGTTATATTCCAGATCATTTGCCATGAGCAGCCTCTACAGAAACTACAGAACAATGAATGGAATTCTAAGTTTTTTAAAGTCAGAATTCTGAGATTAAAAGACGCAACATAAGCCTGGCTTCACACTTATGCAAATTGGATGCGGTTTTCCCCGCATCCAATTTGCATGACAGGAGAGTGTGACCGGCTCTCAATAGAGCCGGTTCACTCATCTCCGGGGCGGTGCAGAGCGCACAGCAGAAGGGTCCTGTGCATCTTTGGCTCAGTATCAGGTCTGAATTTTTGCCTGAATTCCGACCTGAAACTGAGTCGAAGAGAACAGGGACGCATTGGACCCCCTGTTGCGAGCCACACCCAGCCTTATAGACTCTTATTCTAAAATATATATAAAAGGAGACCCTTTATTTTATAATGTACATTCTACTCCTAAAATCGTTATTATAGGACATTTCTGACCTGACATTTCAACAAACCCTACAGAAATAATGACTGAAGAGGCCCAGGTGATTTCACTAAGAAGGGTAGAGAAAGGATGAGCTGCAGACAGGGCCAGGACAAGGATGGGGCAGAAAGGGTGGTTGCCCAAGACCCAGTAATTTAATCCTGGGGAGTTGGGCGCAGTCGGCTATGGGTCCTGACACGGCAGCACAAAATACACAAATGGATGTATTGCAGTGTAGTGCCGTGCTAGCAGAGTGAGGAAAGCAGGGCATGTGGGGTTAGCCTCAGGAAAGGCATCATTAGATACACAGGATTGCTTGCTCCTCTGCTTGCCTGGATAGTGGTTGCTGTAAATGGACACCTGCTTTTCTATCCAGCCTGTTTTACATTAACTCTTTCTATCTCTTTCTATCCTATTCATATGCCCCCCTCATGTCTGTGTGGACTCACTATCCCCCCTTCATTTGTATCAGTCCTTTTCCATTAAAACTGTCTCTGATGACCCTGTAACATCATCAGCTCCACCCCCTTGCCTGAACGATCTATTACTCTAGCCCATTCCTTCTCTATATAATGACTCCTCCACCTGTGCTCTTTCCCTCGGGGTCTTCTTCTCTGTATTCCCATCAGAAAATAAACTGCAGTGAGTGGTTCTGGCTCCTGTGTATACTTGCTGCTGGTGCTGACACTACTCACTGGCTGTTTTTCAAGGTATCTCCTGCCACAGACAACACTCTTTTAGAACCAATTCCCATTGGAACATGGTGCAAGAAAGGCACATTCTGGTGCTTCCTGCACCACATGTGGACGTGATGACCTTGCAAGAAACACACAGGTACCCATGGCACCTCAAACGCATAATGCAAACACAACACATTTGCAGCCACCAATAAACATGGTACCACAGTACCATGCAGTTAGATGTGATGCAATCTGAAAAAGTAGTACTTGCATCACTATTTGCAAAACACACATTCCAGTGTGAACTAGCCCTTAGACTACGTTCACACCAGGTGCAGTAGGACTGCATTGGGCATCTATTTTAGTGCCGTCCTACTGCAAGACTAGACAAAATGCCTTGTTTCCTGCCTGGTTGGTTTACCCCCCACCATGTTGAGGTGGTGTGCACTAAAAAAAGTACAACAGGCTGTACTCCATACATTTTTTTACCACATTGTGAGGCAATCCACCTCCTCACAATGCACGGCAGCCAATAGAATTTAATGAAATGTCATTGTGTGTCATTTCAATAAAGTTTTTTTTTTTTTTTAAAGTGAACAGTGCAATGCACTGCAATTTGCCCATGGACACTTGAGGCTTGATATCACTGTTATAGCTTTGGAGACACTATTCTTTCAACCTCTATAATTAATAAAGGCTTCATACACACACACACACACACACACTTAGCAGCTTCTATATGCTAAAGGAGTAAAATCCCCAGTGCTTTCTGGCACCCAGGAGAACCAAATGTTCCACATACAGCCACCAATTCAAGTGCATGTCTGAACACGGCCAAGCTGGGGTATCCGCTCATAGCTTTTGCATTGGTGTTTACCCACATATGTGCATAGAGCACTTCTCCCCACATGCGAAAGTGGTGTGTTTGGGGAGATGCACTGTATGTGCATGCACCTTGTGATCACTGTGATGATCAATCACAATGAGCACAATATAAACAGTAATACTAGTGTATACTGCAGCCAATACACTTGCTTTGGTGCACTACATGTACTGCTAGTAGCTCTGTCCAGAGGGCACAGTTTGGAATCTCCATCCTGAGCAATGGTGGACCTTGTCCTAGAACTGGTGGCAGAGCAGCAGTACACCTTATAGTGTAAATCATGTTTGAGGGTCCATGAAAGAGAGCCTGAACTCTGATTCTCCCCATTGTGTCAGTATATCGATACTCTTTCATTTGTAAGGCCTTATTATTTAATAATACCATTAATCAGAGCTTCAGACTCCAATGAACTAGCATATTAACTAACCTCAATGCCAGCATCTTGCTAAACCTCTTCTATAGTAAGTACTCCAGTTAACCATTTCATGGTCAAGTAAAGAGATAAAAAATACACCAACATATTTTTCAAAAGGTAATGAAATGAATTAGGTTGAACACAGGCACATTTACACTATAGATTTCTGTAGCAAAGAGCTCTCATGCATGCAGCGTGCGCGGAGGGGGTCTGGACTGTGGAGAAACTGAGTGTAGCAGATGGATTAGCAATGTTTTTCTAAGTCATTGTATTGTGAAAGAAATGGAATGTTGACTTGGGCAAAAAAAAAAAGAATTGAAATAAAAACCCGGTATGTGGGAAGAAGGTGTATTCTCTTCACCCAATAGCAGCTCAGGCTTTAGAAAATGCACAGATGTCTAAACTTTACATGCCACCCTTTTACCAATAAATACGATGTCTGCTACAGAAGGTGCTGTGCTGTTAAATGAAAAGGGAAGGGGAAATTACATGAGGGTAAGATTAAAAAGTCAGTCCAAACAAAAGTAAAATCAATCAGTGAGCTGCTAAGGCTATCAAGGAAATGTTGCTCCTGTACTAAATTCAGAAGGCTCATTTAGTTTTCCTGAGTTCCATGTAAGCCACTACCGAATTTCACACTTCACAGAGCGTGCCTAAGTACTAAAATCTGTGTTGGGTCGCTATCCGGCCTGGACTAAGAAAAAATAGGCCCGGGCATTTTGGACTGAGCAGCTCATATTTTTTTTTTAAACCAAATTACGAATAATGACAACTGACGGTTTCTCAATGTCTTTTAGTTATATTTAGCCTGCTTCAGTCACTGTAATTTATCAATCATTTGGAATTATTTACCGTATATATATATAATAATAAATGAAAGAATGAATGCAATATATAAAGTCCCCTTGAAAAAGTCACATGCCCAGTGACGATACGCGTGGGGAGAAGGAGCCTGTGACGCTCTTGTCAGTGTGCAGCCTGCAGTGATCCTTATAGCAGCAGCGCGGAGGAGCACAGAGGCGAGTGATTAACTGACCATAAAACTTGAGAAATGCGATCTATAATTCAAACATCATGTGAGTGAATCTATTGGGGTCTCTGCTACATACATGTACTAGATGATATGTGCGCAATGTTTTTTTCCCACTTTTGTATTTCATATGGGGGAAAGCAATAGAAGCGGAGAGTAAATGGTCCAAGCCGGCGGATGAAAGGGATTAAGCCTATCTACTGCTGATTCATCTTGACTCACAAAGCCCTGTTTTAACACGTATAGGAGGTATCATTTTTGCTTCGAATTGAGGTGTATTGGAACTCACATAATTATAATTTTTATATTTTTTATAATTTTATATTTTTTCACTTTATTTCATCACTATTCACAAGAACAGTGTTATATTATTTTGGATTTACATCCCGGGAGATCTTCAATAAGGAAATCACACTAGATTGTTTTAAACACATTGTATTTATATTTGTATGTGGAATCACTGCATTTGTTTTGAAAAAGTTTGTAACAATGTATTCACTTTAGGATGTGTCTTGTCAGCACATTGAAGTAGTAGAATATCCTTGAGATATTACGAGCGCATCACTTTATTTATATATTCATTTACAAGTGGGGTGTCACTGACTGATTGCAGCTGTAGTATCTGGATATTTGGAGTTTTATTTGCATTTATTATTCTATCTCTATTTATTCTCACATGGTCTATAGTTTTATATTTTCACTTCAGCGCTTTAGTATTATATCAAATATATAAAGTGCTACATCGTTACTGAACAATTCAAAATAATAACAAATAGCACAATAAATATTACATTTTTTGCCATATATTTTTATATTCAAAATCACAGGACAAAATAACTGCACTATGGATTCAGCAAGTTTCATGCATGCTCTGCACCCTGAACATTCTCCTTTACCTTCATCCTTGACACGCTTCTCTCTGAATCATTCTTCTTCCCTTCTATCCACCACCATTTCCCTCTCTGGTCACTATAATTCTTTTCTATCAATGCCTGCTCTACCTTACTATAATCATTCTCCTCCACGTCCCTCCATCCTTTACTCTTCTGTCATCGAAGAAAGGCCACTGCCATTTCCTCCATACACAGCTCTCAGACTGTGTATACATCGCAGCTCAATGCCTGGGCAGGAGATGTTCGTCTTTCCAGGCTCCTCCTCGTATTTTCTCATAGGGCACATCAGATTCAAGTAGGAGCCTAGAGGAAGCTTCCCTGGCTCTGACTAGCATGACAGGGGTGCTGGCCCTGGGACATGTGGCCCAGTGACCCTGGCCCACCGGACAAATGCCCGGTGTGCCCAATGGCCAGTCCAGGACTGGTAGCTACCCCTCTCTCTGCTATATGTTTTGAATACTGTCACCATTATATAGAGAGCTTTTTGTGTTTGCAAGACAGCAAGGAGTCTATATAAGGTGTGTTGAGTCGCCTGCTCTGAATACTGGTAAAAAAAAGGCAAATTACCAGATCCCCAACATCTGGTGTTGGATAGACCAGTGCACAATAGCTATGTCTGAATAAAAAAATTGAAAACCTGAGCAGCTGTGTTCCCTATATGCATTTTTCACTTTTGATCCCAGAGTACCTTAAAAGCAAGTCAAGTCTTAGAAACAGCGTATCATGTAAAATGTATGCATGGCAAGTAATGTGTAACATTTTTCATATTTATTACCTTTCAAAAAGGTAATGGTACTCCTTTTACATTGCTTTCAATTTCCTTAATCTGCAGACATCTGGAGCCAACTTTGCTTGGACATCATCCAGTCACCACTTATTTCCTGGCTTAAGGCAGCCAGAAATGACACAGTCATGACAAATTCTGATGCCTGTTCAGTAGCCTTTGTGGTCTTGGCTGTATGTACATATGACTCACACAGCTCAGTCACCCATTGTTGCTTTTTATTCCCTTACTAACCAGCTTAAGAATCCATCAAATTTACATAACTCAGTCCCCCTTCACTCATCATTTGACTTCTAATGTAAAAATTCATCCTAGTCTTACATCAATAAGCCCCACTTCTATTTCTTAGATTGTGATCTGCCAGAACACTACACTAAGCGGAGTACCCAAGAGTGAAGACTGCAGAACACTTCTCTCTACAGACTCAAGACTTTATTCTTCAGGAATGTTCTTTCTTCTTGGGCAGGCCTTGCCTAGGGAGAGCCAACTGAGTGGAGAAAAAGACTAGAGGTCGACCGATATGGGTTTTTCTCTGGCCGATGCCGATGCCGATATTTAGAAATCGCGGTGGCCGATGGCCGATATATGATGCCGATTTTTTTGGGCCAATATATTAGGCCGATTTTTTTTTTTTTTTCTTTTTCCCCCTTCATCTCATAAAATCTAACAGTTAGACCCCTTTCACAATGGGGCGTTTTTTTAGGCGCTTTTGGGCTAAAAATAGCGCCTGTAAAGTGCCAGTAAAACGGCTCCCCTGCAGTCTCAGTGTGATATCCCTGAGTGCTGTCACACTGAGGCGATGCGCTGGCAGGATGTAAAAAAAAGTTCTGCAAGCGGCATCTTTGGAGCGGTGCATACCACCACTCCTGCCCTTTGAAATGAATGCGCACCGCTGCCGAAGCACCTGCATAGCGTTTTGGCAGCACTTCAGGGGCGCATTTAACCCCTTCCTCGGCCGCTAGCTGGGTTATAAGCGCCCCGCTAGCAGCCGAATAGCGCCGCTAAAATGACGGTAAAGCGCCACTAAAACTAACAGCGTTTTACCGTCAACGCATGCCCGCTGCAGTGTGAAAGCAATCTTAAGTAATAAGTGATACAGAAAATTTTTTACATTTAAACATTTATTGAACAAAACAAACCTCCAATCAGTTCACTTGTATGTAGAATTTAGATAAAAAAAAAATAACTATATCTTAAATATTAAATACACAAAAACAGGTAATCAAAACTTTTGGATGAAAAAAAAAAAAATGGGCTAACTTTACTATTTTTTTTTTTTAATTAGTGTATTTTTTAAAAAAAAAAATTGCGTTTGAAAGACCGCTGCGCAAATACCGTGTGACATAAAATATTGCAACAACCGCTATTGTATTCCCTAGGGTCTCTGCTAAAAAAATTTTTATAATGTTTGGGGGTTCCAATTGATTTTCTAGCAGAAAATACAGGATTTTTACTTGTAAGCAACAAATGTCAAAAAAGATTTAGTCTTTAAATGGTTAAACTGAGAACTTCTCCACACATAGTTCAGTCTATTGATAAAAAGAACCCGAAGAGATACAAATGTATCTTCTTATCAGACTTGGCAGGCTGCCCAGAGGAGGAGAGAAAACAAACTTCAAACAGCTTGCAATTGACTTCTATTACAGAAGTCATTTGCAAGTCCCGCTGAAGTTATAATCGGCTTTTTTTATCAGCACAATCGGCCGATGCCGATTAAGTAAAAAAAGCCAAATATCGGCCGATATATCGGCCGGCCGATATATCGGTCGACCTCTAAAAAAGACGTGCATATATGGAAGGAGTGCCAGACCAAATTAATTTACTGATATTGTGTTAAAAGGCAGCCAAGGCATTTTGGGGGTCAAAGCCCCCCCCCCACCCCCCTTCATTTTGATTCCTTAATCTAGTTATTTTGGTTAGTTAAATTCGGCTGATTCGTTCAATTTGTTTTCGGAATTCGTTTTCGGAATGGGGGTGGGCAACTACTGTATAATCATACACATAGGTTGGAATGATGGACTTGTGTCTTTTTTCAACCTCACCTACTATGTATTCGGAATTTTAGAATTTTCTTCAAATTTACCGATTTTCAAATCGATAAATTTTCGAATCGGTCTAAACGAAAATGTTATATTGTTTTCGATTCGAATGCAGAAAAGTGAACAAACAAAAGAAAAATCTTCATCAAATGATTACAATGACTCTTTAAATCACCTTTGGCATAACAAAAGCAGCATTATTTTGAAATGGTACTCTAATAACACACACAGTCTTTGATTTCAGCAATATGTGAAGTGAGAATTTGACTGGAGTTCAATGTAAAATTCAATTCGAATTTCAGTCTGAATTTATGAAATTCGAACAAATTTCATTACCTTATTCGGAGCATTCAGTAAAATTCATTTATATTGTAATTTGGGTATTCGGATATATCCGAATCTCCGAATAATGAAAAATGTATCCGAATATTAATTCGGAACGAAACGAACCACACATGTCTTGTCAAAAACATCTTTTTCTGGTAACCTGCTGGAGTACCCACTGAATGGTAGCCTTGTCTGTTGTGGGAAGTGTAACTTGGGCTCTTCAAATGTTTTTTGTTCTCTCACTCCCTTGTTCAAATGCATATCAAAGTCCCAACACCTCTTGGATGCTCTTTTTTCATTGGAGTCTATTAACAATAAGGGTCCATGGACACTGGCTTAAAAAAATGCTGCTTCTATAGGAGTTTAGCACTGTGCCTGTAGAAGCAGCTAATGTTATCCTATGTGTCCATGCACATTAGGATGTTTAGAAGCATATTTTAAGCTCAGAGTTTAGAGGCAGAAAAAAATCCTTCTGTCTTGCAATTTTGAGAGCAAAAAATGCTAAATGCTCCTAAACGTTACTAAACACCTGTACAAAAACTACTTTTTTTGTCTGCCAAAAGAATTGGTGTTTTTTTAAGCCTAGAGTGCATGGACCCTCAAAGGTAGGTATTTTTTAAATATACTGTTGCTGTATATGGTGACACTTTAGTCATTCATACATGCAGACTTGTAATTTCACTGCTATGGACATAGTACTTACATCCACAGCAGAGAGGGGTTTTTACACACATTCCTGGCTGTTACAACATGATCTGTGCTCTGTTAGGTTAAGTGGAGGGCAGGGGAGACCTCAGGGGTGTAATAGTACTCTTACCTTTTTAACTCTTATGCCCCGTACACACGGTCGGAATTTCCGACAGAAAAAGTCCGATGGGAGCGGACTTTTTACGTCAAAAATTCAGACGGACTTAGATAGAGAACATGTTCTATATTTTTCCGACGGAACAAATTCCTATCGGGAAAACCGCTCGTCTGTATGCTGTTCCGACTTACCAAAAATGACACATGCTCTGAAGCAAGTACGAGACGTCGTATGTGTTGTCCTGTGGTATGTGTTGTATGTCACCGCGTTCTTGACGGTCGGAATTTGGTGTGACCGTGTGTATGCAAGACACCTTGAGTGGAATTCTGTCGGAAAAACCTTTAGCATTTTTTCCGACGGCAAAACCGGTTGTGTGTACAGGGCATTACTCTTTTAAGTGTAACTACAACACATTTATACACATACATAAATTGTCCAACCAGGTCCACCTGAAACAATCCCTATCAGGATATGCACATGGCACTGCCATGGCCAATACAGCACTCAGAAATGTATACTGTATTTTGGTGTGCTGGCTTTTAATCTACATTATCTTTTGTAAGTGCCACTGATAGCCAGATTGTGTACAGGTTTTTAGTGTTGTCTGTGTTGCTGCGGAGAAGATTCACCCTCTCTATTTGTCATTGTGACTATTTTCCCTGGGACTCAATGCGATGGGAAATTCAAAATGTGTCAGTTGTTACAGAACAGAATAAAGGGGAAATATTCCAATAGGGATGCCTGCCCCATTGACAACTAAAAGGGGATTTCTCTTTTACTTTGGAGAACTTTTCTCTCACTTCCCATTGTGTCTCTGGGACAGGATGTAAAGGAAAGTCTCTGCAAAGGGACATAGACAGAAAAAAAAATGGAGAGACCACTCTCCTCGCAAGGACCAAGGGTGGATCTGAGCAGCAGCATTTTTGGGGGAACATATATTTACATTTATTTTATCTAGCGCCTTTTCTTTTATTTCAGAGTCAGTATCATGATCTTGTTACTGACACAGGCAAAGCTACCCCTTGTTGTTTGCAGCAAGTCACTGTTATGCTTTGCATCTATATCTATTAAGCTTCTTGCAGTAAAACCAAGGAAGCTTAAACTTCTGTGGTGTATCAATGCTTTACTAAACAGGAAAGCTGCACATACAATTGTAGGATACACAATACAACATAACTCATAGCTTACAAATATATGCCTACACATGTAATGTCCTTCATGGTTCCTTTCTCAGTCCTACTTAACCGCTTCCCGACCGCTTCATGCACATATACTGTGGCAGAAGCGCACGTACAGGCAGATTAACGTACCTGTACGTTGCCCTTTAAGAAGCGGTGGGTGGACTCAATGTCCGTGGGGATACTCACGATTGTCTCACAGAGAGGAAGAACGGGGACATGCTAATGTAAACAAGCATTTCCCCGTTCTGCCTAATGACAATGACACTGATCACAGCTCCTTGTGATCCCTGTGATCTCCCCCCCACAGTTAGAATCACTCCCTAGGACACATTTAACCCCTACAGCGCCACCTAGTGGTTAACCCCTTTACTGCCAGTCACATTTACACAGTAATCAATGCATTTTTAATTGCACTGATCGCTGTATAAATGTGAATGGTCCCAAAATCGCACCAAAAGCGTCCGATCTGTCCGCCATAATGTCGTAGTCACGATAAAAAATCGCTGATCGCCACCATTACTAGTAAAGAAAAAAATTATTAATAAAAATGTCATAAAACTATCCCCTATTTTGTAGACGCTATAACTTTTGCGCAAACCAATCAATAAACGCTTATTGCGATTTTTTTACCAAAAATATGTAGAAGAATACGTATCGGCCTAAACTGAGGAAAATACATTTTTTTATATATTTCATGTCTCTCTGTGCTTTCCTGGGAAGAACACAGGCCTGCTGTTGTCCAGTCTTCACAGCATGGCAGATTTTTGCAAAATGCCCCATTTTATGGCAACAGAAACACTTAATGTGACTGAATCTACCATTCCCAACCACTTGCTTCCACTTCTGCTTACAGGCTTCTGGCCTTTGTCCTTTGTTAGGGCATCATTAGACTTGTTTATGAGGGCTGCACACCGCTCATTCAAATCTTCAGCTCGGCCTACAGGGGTTTGAACACACTTCTAAGCCACTGCAGGTTTAACTTTGATTACCCTCCTTTCTAAATCTTTTGCCTTGCTTGCAGTTTCTTCCAAACACTTGGATGCTACTGCAAGCTGCTCCTTCAGTAAATCTCTTTCTAATTCTGCCTTTTCCCTCTTTTCAGATTCAATATGTAGAGCATGCAGGAAGTGCATAACAAACACAGCAGCTGCCTGCATCTCTCCCTTACTGAACCCAAAACTTTTGAGACTAAAATCCGAGGAAAGACCAGAGACTCCATCCCAAGCTCTGTTCAAAGGAGAAGCATATCCAGCCAGCTCCTTTACAACAGACATCCACTGACTATTTCTGGCCCAGATAGGAAGGGCACACATCTTTAAACCCTCCTGGACACCAGAAACGTTTGCAGCCTTACTCTTCCTAAACCGTGTATGCAGCATCTTCCCCCAGCACAAGCAACAAAGCACACCACAGAAAACAGGTCTGCTTCAGTTGTGATTTTAGCACAAATCCTGGCACGAGCCCCCAATGTTTTGCTGTGCGTCTATATCTATTAAGGTTCTTGTGGTAAAACCAAGGTAGCTTAGACTTCTGTAGAGTATCAATGCTTTACTAAACAGGAAAGCTGCACATACAACTCTAGGATACACAATACAACAGAACGCATAGCTTACAAATATATGCCTACAAATATAAGCAAGTACAATATGTACGTATTAAGTAAACTAAACAGTTACTCAACTTAGGGTTTAAGATGTAATGTCCTTCATGGTTCCTTTCTTAGTCCAACTTAAAATGTCTCCAAAGTTATCTAGCTTCCGGCAGCCATGTGTTACTCCATCTTCCTTCCAAACACCTCTCTTTTCCGAACACTTTCAAAAACTCCCCAAGCCCCTCCCACCAACTTCCTGCCTACCAACTTCCTCTGCTCAGCTCCAAAACCTATACTAACTGGTTTATTTACATATCATTGAAGGAGAAGAGCCTCTGTAAACATATGCTCTGAAATAATATATCTAACTCTATAATATTGCAATAAAGTCACTATACAAATGGCTATAGCAACACAGTCACCACATACATATGCCGTAAAGTTTTGTGCTCAAGAGCGCCAAATGCACATCCCCCTTATTGCCCAAGTAGACAAGACTGGGCCAAAGGGCAAGGCTACAAACTAATAATGCTCCTTCCTTACCACAAAATGCAAAGACTGCTGGTGCCAATGAGTAAATGGGTACATGAAGGTATGCATCCATGATATCTATGTATGCCAAAAAGTCCCCCTTACGCAAGGACACCACCACTGAATGGGAATTCCATATCCATAGACTCCATCTTAAATCTGCAAACACAAGTAGTAGTCCCTCCACTGTAAACTGAACAGCTTGGGCCAGATGAGGGTTTCTCTGCAGGCTTAGACTGCCAAGGATGCTTACTACCTGTGAAGTCCCCTTGTCCACCTTTTCTCACAAATTAAAACACACTTCTGGGCTGAAAAGGTAGGTCTAGATGTGTGATCATAATCTTTGGCCTTTGTTTGCTGAGGCAAGAAGGTACTTTTTCTTCTGGTGAGGTTCTTGATGATCTTATCTAGCATCACACTGAAAAGTTGACATCCTTGAATGGCAGACCTGTATAGCCACATAAACTAGCAGATGTTCACAGCTGAGGCTGACAGCTTAGAGAACAAGGATCCTGAGTTCAGCACCATAGTTCAAGTTCTCCACCAGATCCAAATAAATATGTGAAAAGTATTTCCTCATCTAGATCCTTGTGTTTTGCCCACTCTGTTAAAGGTTGTAAAAACAAGCACTCATTCTAAAACAATATGCAGCAAGGATCCTGTGACTATGTACATAGACCTAACAAAAGCTTCTGTCTTCCTGTAAGTAGGATCTTTAAAGGAAAGTGAAATCGACACCAGAAAAACTGTAGCATTGTTTAAAGTGGTTGCAAACCCCTACATACACCCAGTGAAGTGACTAGCCTCAGGTGGGATTTAAAGCGGGAGTCCAGCGACCAATCTTTTTTTTTTTTTTTTAGGTCATTGAGACACTTTGCTAATCCCAAAATAATACTCACAGTTTGGGTGTAATATTTCCGCCTCTGTCTGTTTTCGTACTGAAGAATAACTTAAAAAATGTGATGCTGGCTGTTTCCATCTTGCTTGTGGGCATGTGAAGCCCACAAGCATTGATTTCCGGGATGCGGTGAATGCTGTTCATTCACAGCTTGTTCACGTGCATGATCATTGTTTCCGCACTGAATCTTGGGAAGCCTGACACTAAGCTCCCAGGAGACAGTGCCTACTCCCATGGGCGGAGAGACAGGAAGTGCCACAATAAAGTACAATATAAAGGTAATTACAGCGATAAAAAAAAATTTCGTGCGGCATTTGAACATCTATGCAATTAACTGAAGGGGGTAAGATTAAGTTAAAAATTTGAGTGGAACCCCGCTTTAACAAATCTTCCTACATAAGTTGTACCCTCGCTCTTCTACAGCTGTTCAAAGTACACAGAGCAAAGGATTTTTCTCAGAAGGAAGCAGGGGGCAGGGATCTGATGTCACACAGTGAAAAAGTGAAAAATACCCTGCTGTCACCTGAAAATGGAATCAGCAGCTAGCACAGCAAAAGACAATTGCAATTTAGGATAATAAGTGTAAGTGCAGCGCTAAGTAAAAACAGTCGTATAAAAATAGGGCTATATGATAGCAAATGCATATAATCTAAGAGTAAAAAAATGTAAATGTATAAACATAAACCTTATATACTCTTAATAAATGTGCAAATATATGTATATAAACACTTGAAACAGTCCACAACGTGATAGCAAGTGAAATGAATAAAGTCCACGGGTGGCAGCTGGAATGTAATTTAGATCCTGATAAATGGATAGCCTCCTTAGGACATCAGTAGAAAAAGCATTCTTGAAAAGTGGACGATAGAAGCAAAACCACCACCAACATATGGAAGGCTTACCAGAGCTAGTGGACTCAACCAGGCATACGCCTACCAACTCATCAGGGCTTGTGGTGTAACCACACCAATAAACGAGCATCCACGTCTGCAACTAATGGCACCAACAGATGATGGTCACACTGTCATTCAGATGGCTCTCAACAAAGAAGGAAAACTCAGAGGGGGGTAGACCAATTCTTTCCCGTGTGCTCACAAGATGCGGCCAGAAATGAAACAAAAGTTCCACATAGTGTAAATCCACATAACAATGGATATTTATTTAAAAATAAGAGGAACACTCACATTTTGAGTAGATAAAAAGCGCTTATAAAACAGATTGTAGGTTCACGCAATGACTTCAGCAAGACTCGTCCCAATGCGCTTCATCTAAGGAGACATCATCTGGGGTGTCGACATACCGTGGTTATTGCGTTTAAACAGTTTTAACAGAATACAAACCTGTGCTCAATTAATGTTTGGAATGTAATCACTTCCTGGTTTTCTAAAAATGGCGCAGACATGGTCGTCTGGCAACTCTCCTATAGAAATCAAGTGTGCGTATCAAGCCTCACTTTCAGTCAACCAATCTCACCGGACCTGATGCTAGCAGTGCTTAATGAACAGCTGACACTCATTCACCAGCGTACGGACGTCCGCCACTGCGTCATCATGCTCGGAGATCTAAACATCAGCAGGCCAAACCCAGCCATGGAGAAGCGAGAATGGCCCGCATCTGTCATATCATTGGCTAGACGCTGCCGATATTTAATAGGATAGTGACGGTACATAGTAAGCGAGTGACATCACAAGTTTTTAAACCAGAATGAGAAAAAAGTAGAAAAAATAAATAAAATAGAAATATGAAAGATATAGGGCCACAGTGGCATGGATATCCCTCAAATATAACAATTGCACCTGCACAGAATTGATGCTGAAAACTGGGGCACTAACATAAACACATATCAGTATATACAGATACATGGAATACACAGTTAATATAAAAGTTACTTAGTAAATGTTCAATGACATGGTCGATACAAATACACCTTTAGATGAATAGTTAGAAAAATAAATATTAAATATATATATATATATATATATATATATATATATATATATATATATATATATATATATATATATATATATATATATATATATATTCCTTTTAAAATGATACCAAACTAACCCCGGATTCCTGAATGCCATTAAATGAGCTGCATTAAGCCTTATTGATAAAGGCATTAATTTCCCACTCCACATTCATTCCGAACTCATAGATCCAGAAGGTTTAAGAGGGAAGGAATATATATATTTTTAAAATTTTTTATTCTAACTATTCATCTAAAGGTGTATTTGTATAGACTATGTCATTGAACATTTATTATGTAACTTTGTTTATTAATTGTGTATTCCATGCATCTGTGCATACTGATATGTGTTTATGTTAGTGCCCCAGTTTCAGCGTTAATTCTGTGCAGGTGCAATTGTTATATTTGAGGGATATCCATGTCATTGTGGCCCTATATCTTTCATATTTCTATTTTATTTATTTTTTCTACTTTTTCTCATTTTGGTTTAAAAACTTGTGATGTCACTATCGTAGTATGTACCGTCACCATCCTATTAAATATTGGCAGCGTCTAGCCAATGCTATGACAGATGCGGGCCATCCTCACTTTTTCATAGCGAGGTTTGGCCCACTGAGGTTTAGATCTCCAGGCGTGATGACACAGTGGCGGATGTCCGTACGCTGGTGAATGAGTATCGGCTGTTCATTAAGCACTGCTAGCGTCAGGCCCGGAGAGACTGGCCATCTGAAAGTGAGGCTTGATACGCACACCTGATCTCTATATGATGGTCATATCCGGGGGAGACTGGCCGTATGAAAATGAGGCTTGATACACACACTTGATTTTTATAGGATGGTTGCCAGATGACCATGTCGGCGCATGCGCCAATCCACTTTTCATAACAAGGTTCGAGTCGCACACGCAGACGCCATTTTTCAAAAACCAGGAATTGATTACATTACAAACATTAATTGAGCACAGGTTTGTATTCTGTTGTTGGGGTACAACATCTTTTTAGACGCAACGACTAAGGCATGTCGACACCCCAGATGATGTCTTGCTGATGTCATTGCATGAACCTACAGTCTGTTTTATAAGCATTTATCTACCCAAAATGTGAGTGTTCCTCTTACTTTTAAATAAATATCCATTGTTATGTGAATTTACACTATGTGGAACTTTTGTTTAATTTCTGGCCACATCTTGTGAGCACATGGGAAAGAATTGGTCTACACCCCTCTGAGTTTTCCTTCTCTGTTGGGAGTCATCTGAATGACAGTGTGACCATCATCCGTTGGTGCCATTAGTTGCAGACGTGGATGCTCGTTTATTGGTGTGGTTGCACCACAAGCCCTGATGGCTCAGTAGGCATATGCCTTCCATATCTTGGTGGTGGTTTTTGCTTCTATCATCCACTTTTCACGAATGCTTTTTCCACTGTTGTCCTAGGAAGGCTATCCATTCATCAGGATCTACATTATATTCCAGTTGCCACCTGTGGACTTTATTATTTTCACTTGCTATCACGTTGTGGACGGTTTCAGGTGTTTATATACATATATTTGCACGTTTATTAAGAGTATATAAGGTTTATGTTTATACATTTACACTTTTTTACTGTTAGATTATATGCATTTGCTATCACATGGTCCTATTTTTATACGACTGTTTTCACTTAGTGCTCCACTTACACTTATTATCTCATGTCACACACACTGAAGAGCTATAGCACAGAGTTCTCTGAAATCTGAGAGCTGCACTGTACATAGGCTCATTAAAAATCATACAAAGCTGAAGCTGTGAGTTACCCGCTGTGTGGTGGTGGGGGTTGGGCCATCTCCCAGGATTTTGTTGTGTCAGCATAAACAAGAAGTAAAGCAGTGCCATCTAAGTGCTAAGTGTAGTAGTTTGGTTAAAACTATTTATTCTGAAGGTAAAGCACTCACATGGGGAAGAACTTGTTTATAGCATGTAAAAGAACCATGCCACCAAGGATGCAGTCCCAATGTGTGGAGCTTCTGTCCAGGTTGAGGAGCTGCAGCTGCGCTGGTGGATTCCAGAGCCTCTGGGCTCACTCGGTCTTGGTATGGAAGCTTGGATAACAGTTTGGGTGATGTGGCAGCAACAGGGCGTGACCAAACTACTACACTTAGATGCCGCTGCTTTTCTTCCTGTCTTTATCCACAGAGTTGCTTTCACTCGTCGGCTGGCAGCCATCTACGGATTGCATGTGGACTTTAACACAGATTTTATCTTTAATTGGACTTTGTGTATTGCTTTGTGTTGGCCCTTGTCTCTCCTTCTCTCAGCACCACATTTTGTGTCCTGTGTTGTGTCAGCATAGAGTAATATCTGTGACTAATACAGATAGCTCAGAGATCAGAGATATATAGTGCTTTGGATTGAGATAATATACACTATAGAAGGATAAGCTTTGTTCATGTTTCATTATAGAGGTTTACAACCACTTTAAGACACAAATGAATTCATCAATGTTTACGTTAAAACATCATTAAATGTATTCTCCCACACAGCAGCTCTCAGACTGGAAAAGAGAGAAGCAGCACAAGGTGCCTATGGGGTTAAGTTACTAAAACTGGAGAGTGAAAAATCTGTTGCAGCTCTGCATAGAAACAAATCAGCTTCCATTTTTTTTTTTTTTTGGCAAAGCTTATTTGAACAAGCTGAAGTTAGAAGCTGATTAGCTACTATGCACAGCTGCACCCAATTTTGCACTTTCCAGTTTTAGTAAATCAACCCCTATACATTATATTGCAGTGCTCATGCACTTTTCCATTTACTGTTCAATCAAAGTCTGAGGGGAGGTAAAAGTGTAAGGCTGGCCATACATTATACAGTTTTCTTGTACAACTTTCCCTTAGATTTACCAAAACCATAAAATATGAGGTCAAACCTAAACACTTTCAATTTGTATGCAATCAGGCAGGCCCTTGCACTACATAGCTGAAGGTAAATCTAAAGGAAATTGAATAAGAAAATGGTATAATGTATGGCCAGCTTAAGTGTTACTTACTTCAGAAAAATTAGGTCTCCTGCTCTGCCAGACATGACTGTGCAGTGTACATCTTAGAACTTGATAGACAAAATACAAATTCTTTGGCAGGTAAAACAACTCCCTTATTCCTCATCTTGTGTATTTACCAATTTGCCTGAATTTTTATAAAACTGCATTTACATTTCTGGGGGAACGGGGGTGGGTATTGAGTCCTATGCCAACAGCTAATTATTCTGGTTGTTTGGTTTTCCAAGATAACCTATTTGCAATTTCAGGTCTTGCGCAAATATTAGCAGGTACACAAAAAAAAATATGTTTTGGCTAAATTGCAACCATTTTCATTTGTCTATATCTGCAGTAAATGTTGAAAAGACTCAAAGCAAAATCCGAATCGTGATCCTCAGCAACAATGGGTGTAATTTTACAATCAACTCCTAGCAGTCATGTCAGTTACATTTAATATATAACTTCCAATTTCCCTAAATATGTTTAAACTGTCTACTCAACAGATCATTCCCAGACAATTAGATCCCTGCTGTTTTAATTCTGTCAACACATCTGCCCTACCCAGAAGAATGGCACACCAGCTGATATGGTACATTTACTGTCAGGAATACGAAGAATAGAATTGCAGGTGGTGCCTATATATTTGTTATTTTTACTGCTCAGTTTTTAATATAGCCTTTAGAACATGTTGCAATTTATCCCTATTGTAATATAACACAAGTCATAAGCTGCCATTAATGTAAAATGCAGAATACAATAGGCCACACAAAGTCCAACCTTCAGTATACAAGGCTTTGAAACAGGAAGTGGAATTCCTGTTATTTCTAACTTTGTGAGCTAAAAAGAGGGACTTCTTTTAACACAGATTGTTTAAAGCTTACCTAAACCCAAAACTGAAAATGTAATATATTGTAGATTATTATATTGTATCCCTAGATTTGGTGGCTGCATTCGTTTTCTTTTTAGCATTTTTTCCTTTTATTTTTACTAGATGATCCAGCCAGGAAGTCTTTTTTTTTAACTTCCTTCAACAGGCAGCAAGTTGTCCAGTATAATTGGCAGCTTGATGGTTGAGACAAACCATTTGATACTGACAGGGGTGCTTACAATGGTCAGCTTTTATTCATTTAGTTAAAATCTTTCTTGCAAATGCAAAAATCTGTTTCTGTAACTGCTTAAAAAGTGATAGCTGGTGTTAGACTTTAACTAGTTACGGACTGCCCGTCGTAGTTGTACTGCGTCAAGTTTCTCTCCCCTGCGCGAATCTCCATCATTGTACGTCGGGCTCGTACATGGCGATTTGTAGGCGCATGCCCATTCACGAGCAGGGGAGCCAACCAGTAGGTCCGGCGGACTCGATGTCCGCTGGCCACCCGCGATCGCTCCAGAGACAGGCAGAACAGGGATCTGTCAGTATAAACAAACAGATCCCCTTTCTGTCAGGGGAGCTGAGAGTGATCGTGTGTTCCTAGTGATTAGGAACAACGATCTCTCTCCTGCTCCAGTCAGCCCAACCCCCATACAGTTAGCAGCACCTCCCAGGGAACACACTTAACCCCTTGATTGCCCCCTAGTGTTAAAACTTTCCCTGTCAGTGACATTTATACAGTAATCAGTGGCTATTTTTATGTCAATGGTCCCAAAAAAGTGTCAAAAGTGTCCAATTTGTCTACCGCAATGTCGCAGTCCCACTAAAAATCGCAGATCACTGCTATTACTGGTAAAAAAATAAAAATGCCATAAATATATCCCCTGTTTTGTAGATGCTATAACTTTTGTGCAAACCAATCAATATACAACTTTTGTTTTTTTTCTTTACCAAAAATATGTAGAAGTTACATATTGCCCTAAACTGATGAAGACATTTTTTTGGGGGGGACATTTATTATAGCAAAAAGTAAAAAATATATTTTTCTTTCAAAATTATCGCACTTTTTTTGTTTATAGGGCAAAAAATAAAAAATGCAGAGGTGATCAAATACCACCAAAAGACAGCTCTATTTGTGGGTAAAAAAAAAACATACATTTTGTTTGGGTACAGCGTTGCACGACTGCACAATTGTCAGTTAAAGCGACGCAGTGCCGTATCGCAAAACATGGCCTGGTCATTAAGGCTATATCTTCTGGTCCTTAAGTGGTTCATTTGTTAGTCACTTATTATCATGTACCTGGTAGCAAAGCCTGATATGATGAAGAGAACACCTTTGACTTGGGGCTCCTGGTAGAGTAAACAGGAGGCACGAAAGTGCAGAGTGGCATGATTGCCTGTAAGTCTTGTTAATAGTAGAGCGGGTGTCAACGCCAGGAAGGAGAAGTCGCCAGCGGTCTTTGGTTGGTTGGCAGGCTGGTACTGGCAATGGCAGGTAGAAGAGACATGTGCTGGTAGCAGACTGTAGATCAGCAGGCACAGCAGGATGGTAGGCAGGTACCGAAAAGGGTAGCAGAGTCAAGCAGGCCAGGTCATACACAGGCAGAGCAGATCAGATGCAAAGGCACAGGCAGGAGCATGGTCAGGGTACAAGCTGGGTCAGCAACTATACTCAGGATACAGAATCACACTGATCCTGAGCACTGGCACAGTTCAAATAGCCCATTTGGCACAAACATCTGTCACGCGTGCACATGAAAACGCCGATGCACATGGGTAAGCGTAACAATGTGCGCCTGAGTATGTGCCCAATTCCTACATCCATGAGAAGGAACATAGATTAGCCTATGAAGAAGCACAGAAGTCCATTCAGAGGAGCCATGTTGTCTATAGCAATGTGCCGAACACACCCCGGTTTGGTTCGCACCAGAACACCTCGAACCGGAAAAAAGTTCAAGCAAACATGCAAACCCTATTAAAGTCTATGGGACCAGAACATGAAAACTCAAAAGTCCTCATTTTAAAGGCTTATATGCAAGTTATTGCCATAAAAAGTGTATGGGGACCCGGGTACTGCCCTAGGGGACATGTATCAATGCAAAAAAAAGTTTTTAAAACAGTCAATTTTAAAGGAGCAATGATTTTAATAATGCTTAAAGTGAAAAAATAAAAATGAACTATTCCTTTAAATATTGCCTGGGGGGTCCCCTTTGTCTGCCTGTAAGGTGGTGCATCTGTGCAATGTGTAGAACATGCCGCCCCAATAATGACATTTCTAAAGGAAAAATGACATTTAAACTTGCCCGCAGCTGTAATGTATTACCGGCTTCCAGCAATATAGATGAAAAAAAAAATGAAAAAAACGGCGTGGGGTCCCCCCAGTCCATACCAGGCCCTTATCTGAGCAAGTTGCCTGGCAGGCCAGGAATTGGGAAAACACTCCCCCCCTTGCTATACCAGGCCACTTGGCCTTAACATGGGGAGGGTGCTTTAGGGTGCCTCCAAAGCACCTTGTCCCCATGTTGATGGGGACAAGGACCTCTTCCCAACAACCCTGGCTGGTGGTTGCCAGGGTCTGCGTGCGAGGGGCTTATCGGAATCTGGTAGATCCCCAGATCCCGTCCCCCCCATGTGAATGGGTATCATTGTACCCCTAACCCTACACATTCACCAAAAAAGTGTCAAAAAAGTAAAAACCACAAGAGACAGTTTTTGACAAATCCTTTATTTAAAAAAAAAGTATCCCGCGATGTACATCCACCGGCCAGGGTTGTCGAGAAGAGGCCCTTGTCCCCATCAACATGGGGACAAGGTGCTTTGGGGTGCACCCCAAAGCACCCTACCCAGGTTGAGGGCAAGCAGCCTGGTATGGTTCAGGGGGGGTGCTCACTCGTCAATCCTTTCCGGGCCTGCCAGGCCGCATTCTCGGATAAGGGTCTTGTATGGATTTTGGGGGGGCCCCACGCCATTTTTATTTTCAATTTTGGTGTGAGTTCCCCTTAAAATCTATGCCAGACCCAAAGGGCCTGGTATGGATTTGGGGAGGACCCCACGCAGTTTTTTCCCTAATTCTGTCATAGGGTTCCCCTTAACCACTTCTATACAGGGCACTTTCACTCCTTCGTGCCCAGACCAATTTTCATCTTTCTGTGCTCTCACACTTTGAATGACAATTACTCAGTCATGCAACACTGTCCCAAAACAACATTTTTATAATTTTTTTTCACACAAATAGAGCTTTCTTTTGGTAGTATTTAATCACCACTGGGTTTTTTCTTTTTTACGATATAAGAATGAAAAGAGTGAAAGTTAAAAAAAAAAGCTTTATTTTATATTATAAAATTTTGAAAATAATTTTTGTTCATAAATTTGGGCCAAAATTGATATGCTACATATCTTTGGTAAAATAACCCAAATTAGTGGATATTATTTAGTCTGTGTGAAAGTTATAGAGTCTACAAGCTATGGTGCAAACCATAAAAATGTAATCACACCTGATATACTGAAAGCCTATCTCATTTCTTGAGGCCCTGAAATGTCATATGGCATATTTAGTAAGAGGCATAGTGAGTTTTTTGAGGTTGTATTTTTTTTCCACAATTCTTTTTTTTTTTTTTACACAAAATTGTCATAATAACAAGTTATTTCTCACACACAGCATGTGCATACTTCGAATCACACCCCAAAATACATTCTGCTACTCCTCCTGAGTATGGCAATACCACATGCATGAGACTTTTTCACAGCCTGGCCAGTGGCCACATAGAGAGGCCCAACATGCAGGGAGCACCATCAGGCTTCTAGGAGCATAAATTACACATCTAATTTCATTCCTACCTATTTTTGAAGATCCTGGAGCACCAGGACAGTGTAATTACCCACAAAATTGTCCCATTTTTGAGAGAAAACTCCAACATATGGAAAACACATCACACAAATGTTTTTCAAGGCGTCCTGAAGAGGTTTCATCCTCTGCTCCCTCTGCAAAGGCAGGATGAGCTCTGCAACTTTACCCTTGTAACGTGGATCAAGAAGGGTTGCCAGCCAGTAATGAGCCCTCTCCTTGTTACCACAAATCCTCGGGTCCTTTCGCAGGCTTTGCAGAATCAGGGAGCCCATGCAGCATGAGTTTGAGGAGGCATGAGATTCTGAGTGCTCTGGGTCACTAAGGATGACATTGTCAGGAACTACTTCCTCCCAGCCATGTACAACTCCTTGGATTTCTGGGGACTGAAAACCATCCCTTGAAGACTGCTGTATGTTATCCTCTATATCCATGCTGACACATTCCTCCTCCTCCTCTTCCTCCTGTGTGTTTGGCTGCCCTGCAGGAATGGTATCTGCATAAAGGGGGCCTTGAGAGGAAAGTAAGTCCTCCTCTTTCTCCCGCTGTTCTGCCTCAAGTGCCCTGTCCTTGATTCCATGAAGCGTGTGCTCCAGCAGGAAGAATAGAGGGACAGTGTCACTGATGCATGCATTGTCGTGGCCCACCATCCTTGTGGCCTCCTCAAATGGTGACAGGATAGTGCATGCATCCTTTATCAGTAGCCACTGGCATGGCGAAAAGAAGCCAAGCTCCCCTGAGCCTGTCCTTGTGCCATACTCACACAGGTACTCATTGATGGCCCTCTGCTGCTGCGTGTGCAGCTGCTGCAGTATTGCCAATGTTGAGTTCCACCTGGTGGGCATGTCACAAATATGGCAGTTGGTTGGCAGGTTGAATTCCTGTTGAATGTCAGCACTGGCATTGTATTACCACCGGAAATGGCCCCTGACTTTTCTGGCCCGTCTCATGAGATCTTGTAAGCCTGGGTACCTGTTCAAGAAATGCTGCACCACCAAATTCAGGACATGTGCCAAGCATGGAACATGTGTCAAGTGTCCCTGTCAGAGGCAGAGAAAAGGTTGGTGCCCATTTTGCATTCAACCATTCCTGGCTCAAGTTGCCATGGCGTCAACCACCTCTGAGCCTGCCCCTGTAGTGCTGACAGAATCTCTGACCCAGTGGGGCTCCTGTCCCCTAGACAGACCAACTGAAGCACCATATGGCATCTTTTAGCCTGACTGCTTGCGCAACCCCTTGAACGCTTAGGGAGCACTACTGGTTCAGAGCCCAATTCAGCAGAAGAGGCCATATAGGAAGAAGAAGAGGGTGGGCTGGGGCAGACAGATGTGGCAGAATCACCACCAGCTTTTTGGAGGCGTGGTGGTAGAACAAGCTCCAACACTGAATCCTGTCCTGCATCCTTCCTAGCTGCCAGTAGAGTTACCCAGTGCATCATGAAGGAAATGTAACGTCCCTGACCATGCTTGCTGGACCATGAGTCAGCAGTAATGTGAACATTGCCTTCCACATGACGGATCAGAGCTGGAATGGCCTTACCTGAAAATACATTCCTTTTTGGAACCTGCTACTGTGGTATAGCACATTCCACAAAATTCACGAAAGGGGGCAGAGTCTATCAGCTGAAAAGGCAGCAGTTGTAGTGCTAGCAATTTGGCCAAGATAGAATTTAGATGCAGAGCATGTGGAAATCAACATGTGGTGTACTGCTAGCAGATTGGGCGCAAGTACTTCCACATGACGGTATAGAGCTGGAATGGGCTTATGTGAAAATTAATTTTCTTTTGGAACCTGCTCCTGTGGTATAGCCCATTCCGCAAAATTCATGAAAGGGGGCAGAGTCTACCAGTTGAAAACGCAGCAGTTGTAGTGCTAGCAATTTGGCCAAGCTAGCATTTAGATGCTGAGCATATGGATGGCTGCGCCAGTATTTTTTTTTAGGGTTCAGCAACTGGGGTATCGAAATTTGCCTGGTGAAATCAACAGGTGGTGTACTGCAAGCAGATTGGGTAAAAGTACTTGTGGCACCCATTGCTGTACCATCATTCCTCTCAGTGCAGGTTTTTGAGAAGACTTGAGGTATAGTAGGGGTAGAGATCCCAGATGAGGAGCAAAGTCTGCATTATTTTATGATTTGGGTCTTTCAGGTGCTGTTGCCAACGGACTACATGGCAGGTTGTCATATAACTTGTCAAGTATTTTTTGTGGGGGATTTTTATAACTCTTTAATATAGAGTGTGGGAAGTGAATATGGTGCTTGGTTGCAATTCGTTTGTGCCTGGTGCACTTTAAACTGTTTTATTATAGTTTTTTTTAATAAAGAAAATAAGGATGCAGCAATTGTGGAGAATTTGTTTTTCACTGCCTCTGCAAAAAAAATAAAAAAATAAAATAAAAAATAAGAAAGGCCAAAAAAACAGTGGTGACGCAGAAGGAAAACCACCTGTGAATCAGAAGAAGGAGCAGCAATTATGCCAATTGTTTTTTTTTTGCTGCTGCTGGAAAAAAAATTCAAAAAGCCCCCCCCAAAAAAAGGGCACCACTGCTGACGCAGAAAGAGAAACACCTGCGACGCAGAAGGGGGGACAGGAATTATGCCCTAAATATTCAAAGTGCTGCTGCACCACCGAAAAAAAAAATTAAAAGTATACCACTGCTGTACTGACGCAGAAGGAATAACACCTGCGACACAGAAGGGGGAGTACTAACCATGCAGAAATAGAACCTGATACAAAAAAAAAAGAATGATTAATGCACTACAACTGCAAACCTACCAAGCCACCTAAACTGACAGGCCGGGCAAGGAGATCATTAATCAGAGAAGCAGCCAAGATGTCCATGGTAACTCTGAAGGAGCTGCAGAGACCCACAGCTCAGGTGGGAGAACCTGTACACAGGACAACTATTAGTCGTGCACTCCACAAATCTGGCTTTTATGGAAGAGTGGCAAGAAGAAAGTCATGGTTGAAAGAAAGCCATAAGAAGTCCCGTTTGCAGTTTGCAAAAGCCATGTGGGGGACACAGCAAACATGTGGTTTGCTGGTTAGATGAAACCAAAATCAAACTTTTTGGACTAAAAGCAAAACGCTATTTTTGGCGTAAAATTAACACTGCACATCACCCTGAACATCATCCCCACCGTGAAACATGGTGGTAGCAGCATCATGTTGTGGGGATGCTTTTCTTCAGTCTGGACAGGAAAGCCGGTCAGAGTTGATGGGAAAATGGATGGAGCCAAACACAGAGCAATCTTAGAAGAAAACCTGTTAGAGTCTCCAAAAGACTTGAGACTGGGGCGGAGGTTCACATTTCAGCAGGACAACGACCCTAAACATACAGCCAGAGCTACAATGGAATGGTTTCGATCAAAGCATATGTCAGATGTTTATACTGAAATGTCTAGGTTTATGAGATTTTTACGTCTTTCCACAAATCAACCAAATAATTCAATTTTGTTTATCCATACTAGTTTGAAGACAAGAGTGAATACAGCGATATGCTAAAATATATATATATTTATTAACTACAATTTCAGTGCAAAATAATATCAAATATATTTGGTGATAATACAAAAAGATATAACTTCAAATATCAAATATATAGGTGATACAGATGATGAGAAATTTTACCACAAGCTCTTGTTGCAAAATACCATGTTTCAAAACATCATGATGGCCTAGTAAATAGCTTTCCGTGGCTTCTCAGACTTATGGTAGCAAACTAGGTGTTGAATTTGACCTTCAAGCTTACACTTTAAAAATGCACACAGTTGATAATTTAATCAAGACTTGTTTACGGTAAAAAAATAATATCTAATGAATTTTATGTTTAAACATATATCATAACAAAACCATTGATAAGACTATTAAAGTCAGTTTTTGTTGAGATATACAACAATGTGTATTTCTCTATATTTGAAAAAGAATCATTTTGTACTGCAGTTAGAAACAAAATAATTTAAAATATGCTACAAAGTTTAAATGGTTTTAGTAATGTATATGCTAATATAATTCAACTATCAATAGATAGAATAGAAAATTAATACTTTACCATTGGTCTAGGAAACTTTTGTTTTGAGAAGTATCAGCTGGGTGTCCCAAAGGATTTCTTCACCACTCCTACATCCTTCTGTACTGTTTTTCTCTTGCTCTCTCTCTCTCTTTCTGTCTCCAGCTCTCGACCTCCTCCTCGATTCTCTTTTCAAGATTCCCCTCACCGTATGTGTAAACCCTCTATACCTCCCTAAAATGTGGGTGTGGAAATGCCTTTCACATCATGAGTGACGTCAAACACATGTAATTTCCTGCCCAAACCTATAGGGAAGATCTCGGACCCTTATTCATAATGGCCAATAGGTGTCAGTGTTATATTGCTTAACATATCATATTTAATTCCCGAATAACCTTTGACATAGGCTTAACTATAAAATATCTAGAGCTGTCAAAATTATGTCAGACTCTCCAGACTTTGTGGCTAAAACTCAGATATATGGCTTTTTAGAATGTGTAGCCCACATAAATTACCTTTTCCTTTAAATTCCTTAAGTTAAGTGAGGTGGTACTTAAAAACCTCATGTGTTATTTCAGGAGAATTCTTACTCCCAGACACTCCATACATTTAAAATATTCATAATATTATAATCATGCTCTTTGAACATTGAAGTAGCACCTTCAGGCGTTCTACGAGCATAAATGACACATCTCATTTCTCAACCACCTATTACGCTTTTGAAGGCCCTGGAGCACCAGGACAATGGAATTGCCCACAAAATGACCCCATTTTGGAAAGCAAACACCCCAACGTATAATCTATGAGGCATAATGAGTCTTTTGAACAGTTCATTTTTTTCCAGAAGTTTTTGGAAAATGTGGAAAAAAAATGAAAACGCATTTTTTTTACACAAAGTTGTCAATTATATTTCTAACACATAGCATGTATATAGCAAAAATTACACCCCAAAACACATTCTGCTACTCATCCTGAGTATGGCGATACCACATGTGTGAGACTTTTACACAGCCTGGCCACATACAGAGGCCCAACATTGAAGTAGTACCTTCAGGCACTCTAGGAGCATAAATTACACATCTCATTTCGATCCTACCTATCACACTTTTAAAGGTCCTTGAGCACCAGGACAGTGGAATTACCCACAAAATTACCCCATTTTGCAAAGCAAACACCCCAACATATATTCTATGAGGCATGGGCTGCAGATAGGTACTCGGGTACTCTGATGGGCTGCAGATAGGTAGTCAGGTACTCTGATGGGCTGGAGACAGGTGCTCTGTTACTCTGATGGGCTGGTGACAGGTACTCTGGTACTCTGATGGGCTGGTGACAGGTACTCATTCACTCTGTTGGGCTGGTGACAGGTACTCAGGTACTCTGATGGGCTGGTGACAGGTACTCAGGTACTCTGATGGGCTACAGATAGGTACTCGGGTACTCTGATGGGCTGGTGACTGGTACTCGGGTACTCTGATGAGTGGTGACAGGTACTCTGAAGGGCTGTGACAGGTACTCAGATGGACTGTGACAGGTACTCAGATGGGCTGTGACAGGTACTCACATGGCTTGTGACAGGTACTCAGATGAACTGTGACAGTTACTCAGGTACTCAGATGGGCTATGACAGGTACTCAGGTACTCAGATGGGCTGTGACAGGTACTCAGATGAACTGTGACAGATACTCAGATGGGCTGTGACAGGTGCTCAGGTACTCGTGTGCTCAGATATACTGTGACAGGTACTCGGGTACTCGGGTACTCAGATGGACTGTGACAGGTACTCAGGTACTCAGATGGACTGTGACAGCTACTCAGATGAACTGTGACAGATACTCAGATGGGCTGTGACAGGCACTCAGGTACTCGGGTATCCGGAAGAACTGTGACAGGTACTCAGATACTCAGATGGACTGTGACAGGTACTCAGATGAACTTTATTGGGGGCAATCAGTTTGATTGATGTACACTGTAAGCGGTAACAAGATGTTTCCCACAATCTCCTTCTCACACATGATCGGTGTGTGAGGAGGAGAACTGGGTAACATCTCGTTACCGCTCTGTGTTTAAATTTAGTGATTGGCTGTGAAAGGATCACAGCCAATCACATAGTAAACAGCTGCTGGCCAATGGCTGTTTACCAGTATCGGTAACGAGCAGTGTTCCCGGGAACACGCTGCCACCGATGTGCACGCACAGCGCGCTTGCACGCATGCGCCGTGCAAAGTGGGGAGGTACCATCTGTGATCAGCCGTGACTTCATCATGGCCAATTACGTGGTAAACAGCCATGCCCAATGGCTGTTCACCCCCCTCGGTGACGAGCGGTGTCTCCGTGACACGCTGCCACCGACAGTACAGGGCTGTGCACACACTATCGCGCGCATACCCTGTTTAAATGGACAGACGTCATATGACGCCCGCCCAGAATGAGAGCCGTCATATGACGGTGGTCAGGCGACAAGCAGTTAAATGCCAGCTTGTATTGATCTTCAGGACTAACCTAAACGGTCCAACATCATTGAGCATAATCTAGTGTGGAAAAGTACTTAGCGCCTTGTATTTTTTTTATCAAGCACTGATCCATATATAGCACCGCCTAGCCGAACATATATATATATATATATATATATATATATATATATATATACTCGTTTATTTAGCTGTCTAAGATTTGCATATAAACGCCATTGACCTTTTGGTTTAAGAATACCAAGTATAGGATTATCATAAGAAATATGCACCGATTTTATAACGTTCCTTTCCTTGAGATTCTTAAAGATTTCCACTAGTGAATCGTAACAGGCTAGGGGAAGACGGTAATGCTTGATATAAACAGGAGGTGCGTCTGGATCAGACTGAATCCTGGCAATGTGTATGTCTGTTAGACCACAATCACAGGAATCTTTTAGCAAATATACTTCACGAAAAATGTATATTTACCATGGGTGTATAAATACTGAAATTTCTATTTGTTGCATTCTGTCTGAGCTTAATGCAACAGGATTCTTTAATTTTTGGCCTTTTTGTACCTGACTGGGTAACAGATAATTATACGCGCACCTGGAGGAATAATAATCTCATGTGGTATTAATATGTTTACTGCATATGGCAGTAACTAATATGATTTGAGGTCTTCATGTTCATTTATGAAACGACACAGGTTTTCTTTTAATCTGGTCCACAATGTGGTATTTACCAGATCCATGTATATAGCAAAGCGATGTATTATATTGTTGCCATTGTACACATGATAATTTGGGTTATTGATTACCAGGAATAAATGATTGGCTATTTTACCCCCAATGGAAGTGGATAATATGCATTTAGCAATTATATTATGACTGTTATGCCCCGTACACACGGTCGGATTTTCCGATGGAAAATGTCCGATCAGAGCGTGTTGTCGGAAATTCCGACCGTGTGTGGGTTCCATCGGACATTTTCCATCGGATTTTCCGACACACAAAGTTTGAGAGCAGGCTATAAAATTTTCCGACAACAAAATCCGATTGCGTCAATTCCGACCGTGTGTGGCCTGTTCTGACGCACGAAGTGCCACGCATGCTCAGAAGAAATTCCGAGACGGAACAGCTCGGTCGGGTAAAATTAGCGTTCGCAATGGATACAACACTTTCGTCACAGTGCAATGTTAAAAATGGTTTAATACAGCGCACTCTCTTCTTCTTTATAATGTGAGAAGATTGAAGTAGTTTTGCTGCTCATATTCACACAGACTTCTCACAAACTTATTTCTTTATTATTTATCGGGATTCCCTTAATATATTTTGATTTGTCACATCTGACAAAAATATTTTTATTATGTATTTTTTGTTTTTTAAAGGCTTTTTTTTTTATATTTTAGGTTTGTATTTTTTCCAAGGCAGATCTTTGTTTTATTATTTTTTTAGTTTTACTCCAGAATATTTTTGTGTGTGTTTTGTGTGTCAAGTTACCACAACACCATTATTATCTTGTATTATTTAATCTCAAGGAGATTGCTTGGTGTTGGTGTCCCTTGTTAATTTCACATAGTATTTTTGAAATGTACCTGAATCCTCACAAACAAACTGTCCTTTTTGAAGGAAAGAACACATAGGCAAGTATAATTGAAACCAAAAATCCTTTATTAAGGGCTCAGAACCAAACAAAGAGGGAGGCAACGCTGGAGAAACAGCAGAAATTACCAAAGCCTTGGACCCCCAGGGCAGACATCAATTCTTGAACATCAAAATTGGTGGCCTGAGGAGTCCATATCTAAGGGAGTGCAGTCTGGTCCAGAAGTCCCAGAGATCCGGAAAGCAGCAGATGACATCTGTGTCCCCAGGCTGTGTTACCACAAGAGGCTGCATCTTTTGCCAGACCAGACTGGATCCAGGGTCATCACTTTCTGGTCTTCCTTCCATGCTTCATTCCTGGCTGTGGCTCTGCTGTTGGAGATGTGGCAGGAGGAGGAGTAGGACCTGGAGGAGGAGGAGGACTAGTAGGACCTGGAGGAGAAGGAGGAGAAGTAGAAGGACCTGGAGGAGGAGGAGGAGGACCATGTGTGAGGTCACAAATGTGGGTATCAGATGTTATTTGGTCCCTCAACCCCTTATTGAGAGCTTCCAAAATTAATAACTCACACATGAGTTGTTGGCCCTCCTCCATCCGCTGCATTTTACAGGAAATTATGCCAGCAAAGTCCTCCTCCACAGTGTGGGGTGCTCCCAGGGCCTCTGTAGCCTTCCAAAAGAGGCCTATGGCAGCCTCCTCTAGGGTACTCCTCTTCCTGCCACTTTCTCTTTGCAAGTGTAGGGGAGGGACCTGCATATCAGGCAGCCTGCTCGGCCCGGCCACCTCCTGGCTGCGACTTCCCTGTGTATGAAAAAGGGACATGGTTTTAGTTTTTGCATCATCAATCACAATCATAAATTAGTACTCCAAACTAACATCTAGTTAACATCATTGATTGGACAAGCAGAAATATTTAGAGGAATGCTATACCTGGCTCAAGCTGGGCTCCTCCACATGTTGCTGCCTGGAAGGCCCAGGTTGGGCATCAGAAGCCTCAGCTGGGGGGGAAGGAAGCGTGGAAGGAAGACTGGAGAGTGATGACCTGGGTTCAGTCTGGCCTGCCAGAAAATGCAGCCTGTCATAGTACCACATCCTGGGGACATAGATGTCATCTGCTGCTCCGGATCTCTGCAAATCCTGGACTTTCTTGCGCTCCCTTAGATATGTGCTCCTCAGGCCACCAATTAGGATCTTCAAATAGGTGATGTCTGCCGTGGGGATCACCTGCTTCACAATTTCCAGCAATTGATCCAGCGCTGCCTTCCTTTTTGTTTGGTTCTTATAATGTGGGTGGTTGATCTCCCACAGACAAGGCAGCTCCCTGAACATGTCAATGAAGATTGCCATGAAGTCGGTATCGTTCAAGATATCCATTTTCACTGCAAGACACAACACAAGACAAACCCTAATGTCAGGCAAAACTCTCCTAATCTTGTTACAATATAGGCCTCAATCTAGAAGCAGTATAGGCCCAAGTTTGGCTCTTACCTTCGTTATCACGATCGGCGCCTCCGATACTCCTTCGTCCGCTCACAGATCGCACGTACTACGCACGCATGTTACGCTTTATACAGACTACGCATGCGTGTAACTCCGCCCGCCCCTGACGTTCTTTCTAGTCTATTCCCCGCCCCTTTTCGTTTGGCACAGTGGGTGAAGAGCACATGGCGGAGTCAGAGCAGCTGCGTGCTAGTTATAGCAACGAGGAGGAGGAAAGCCCGGAACCCGGAAACGTCCCGATCCAGAAGGAGATGATTTAAGGCCACAAATATGTCTTTTGGGGAGATGTTGGAGATGGTCGACATCCTGAAGAAGGCCAACTATGATGGAAAGTATGGACCTTACCCCAACCCCAATATCAGAAAGGCCAAGATCATGGCAAAAGTGGTCAAGAGTCTGCACCGGAATTTCGGGGTACGACGATCGAAAGATCAGCTCAGGAAGCGGTGGTCGGACCTGAAATTAAGAGAGCCCGAGCAGTACCGAAAGATCCGGAGAGTGCTGCAAAAAAGTAAGTAGTTGTGCTGTGTTCCTATTCTTTTTGTCTTTATTACATTCGTGCTGCTCCATGTGCTTTTCTTAAGTGTTGTACAGTTTAAAATGGCAACTTTCATGTTCTTGGGCCCATTATTCGTTCGTATCAAACATTTTTCTTTCGGCCTATAAAACACCATTGTTTAGGCCATATGCATTTGCCAACATTTTTTAGGGGATACTTGTATGAAAAATATTTGGTTGTGTAGATGGGTTTGTTTTACTAGAAGGAAATGCAAACTAGATTCTGTGTAAGGAGAGGACACTCAGCAGCTGTTTTCACATCTGGACGCTGCAGCACTAGTGTGGGACACAAGAACACCCTTTTTATTAGGGGGCCCACACAGGTGCTCCAGTGCATACTATAGGGGGTCTCCATCTGTGAAGCTTGTACTAAACAGGTAAAGTATTGAAGCTTGACAACGGACAATAAAAATGCTACATCTTGGAACTCTGCCAAAATAGACAATTGTACCCCACTTCCAAGCAATGTTTCATCTTTATATTTCGGCCATGAAATATCTGTGTGCTAATTATACCATTTTTGTTTTACATAGGGGAGAAAAGACTCGGAGGACACCCCTCATCCGAGGAGACCACAGACCCCCCCCCACCTCTGGAAGAAGGGGAAATACCCCCAACCCAAGCTGAGCAGGAGGAGGAAGAAGATGTGGTGGAAATTGACACCACAACAGGTGAGTGTCTGCGACCACAGACTCAGAAAAGAGATGGATGCCGGCAGATTTTTGATACCTGTTTTTGTTTGGTTTCTCTCTTTTTAGGTGATCGTGATGTTGTGGATCCAGATCCTTTCACATCAGAAAGTGCCCAGATCCTTATTGGGGAGATCATGGGGTGTAATTTAGAATTGGAAAACCTCAAGAAAAAAATCAATGATGTTATTCAAAAAAATAATAACATCATTGATGTTTTGGGGCAAGTTTAAAACCCCTCCAAAACACTTTGTTTTTCGTGTGCTACAATCTTAAAAATGTTTTAGCGATGTTTAGAAAAACCAAATTTTGAGGATGCACACAGTGTGCCAACATGTGCTATCTGCCATCACGGGAGATCAATGGACGCGTTTTGGGGGTGCAACCCCTTCCTCAATAATAAAGTAGCTGAGAGGAAGGGGTTGCTCCCCCAAAACATGTCCCTTGATCCCCCGTGATGGCAGCTAGCACATGTTGACATTCGGAAATTGGTGTGCATCTTCAAAATTTGGCTTTTCCAGGGGTGACTTCACCCCATCTGAAGGCAATATCAAACACAGTTCCTAAATACTCATGTCTGATATTGCCTTCAAGTTTTACCATATGTGAACTTTGTAAGTTCAAGATTTGTGTCTTTCTTGTTGGTTTTACACATGCCTGTTTTATCTTAAATGGACATTTCTATTTTTGATAATGCCACCCCAAAAATTGTTATACAACAAACATGTTGGTTTGTTTTAAAAACCTTTTCTATATGCACATGTGATTGTGCAGGTATTAAAAAGATTGTTATCAAGAATGTGTGGATTATTGTCTCAACGCTACAACACTTTTGTGGTGATGTAATTGCTGCTTTCTGTGAAAATGGGGGTTATTTCCTAAGGGCAAATCCTCTTTGCACTACAAGTGCAGTTTCAGTGCATTTTCAAGTGCACTTGTAGTGCAAAGTGTCTTTGCCTTTAGTAAATAACACCCAACAGTGCTTTGTATAAGGTTACACAATCACGCCATTTTCAGGACTCCCCACATTGCTGTCAGGGTCAGCTAAAACAAACACAAGCAGTAAATGTCACCAAAGATTAGCTTTTTTTTTTTTTTTTATTTGATAAAGGCTTCACAAATTGTCTGGCATATTGATGGCCCCCCTACTGGCAAAGAACTCAAGGTATCTTAACTGGACATCACGGGCACTCAGGAAGGGCAAGACAGGACGGCCACTTTCAAGCGCCGTCAGGGTTGTTTCATGTAGAATTACGGCCTCAGGCCCAACTGAGCCAGCATAGTTGGCAGAATGTTGGCGTAAAAAGTTATGTAGAACACAGCACACCAGGATTATATGATTAAGTTTATACTTCGCCATATGGATGGGTGTCAGAAATAGGCAGAACCGGCTGGCCATGATTCCAAATGTGTTCTCCACCACTCTTCTGGCTCTGGCCAGCCAGTAATTAAAAACCCTCTGTTCCGGGGTGAGGGTCCTCATCGGGAATGGCCGCATAAGATGGTCCCCCAGCGCAAATGCTTCATCCGCAACGAAGACGAATGGGAGTCCTTCCACATTGTCTTCTGGAGGTGGCAAGTCCAAGCTGCCATTCTGAAGATGCCTGTAAAACTCCATCTGGGCGATGACTCCACCATCGGACATCCGGCCATTCTTCCCCATGTCCACATACAGGAAGTCGTAATTAGCCGACACCACCGCCAACATCACAATACTATTGAACCCTTTGCAATTATAATAGTACGACCCCGAGTTGGGTGGTGGGATGATGTGGACGTGTTTCCCATCAATTGCCCCTCCGCAGTTAGGAAAGTCCCACCGCTGGGCAAAGTGGGAGGCCACAGTCTGCCATTCCTGTGGTGTGGAAGGAAACTGTTGAGGAAAACAAAAAAAATTTGTATTTTTGCACATAAACATGGAAAGCAGATTAGACACAAACATTCTTGGCCAACATCCAGATAACATTTATTAAGGGGAATTTCACAACACCAAAGTATAAGGTACACCTATCATATTCCCCCTCCCCCCCTCTCATGGGCCATTTCTAACATTAGGGGGGGGGGAATCTTGGACAGGTAGCCCTCTCCACTTCATTGAGAAATGAATGCCTAAATAATGGGTATTACTTGGAACAGCCCCTCCTTAGTTACACTATTGGAAGCCCACTGGACAGGTAAGAAGTGTCATAATACAAAGATATAAATACACACTGTACACATTTGAGCACATTTGGACATTCTGCTATTACCTATCAAGATAATAATAGTATACAAACACTTTAAACATTACCATTTGAAAGTATAGAGGCAGGCCCTTGCACTACATGCTTTGGGGAATTCATCCATACATCTGAGCATAAAAGAGATGGGTATAGTGTGTATGGGTTTGGCAAAGTCATCAGATAGATGATTGAGGATAGACAGAGAATTGGGATCAGCTGACTTAGCAGTTGGGGGGAGGGCGGGTTAATAATACTGATTTGGGGACACCACAAAAAAAAGTCTCTGGCACTATGCCTGAATTTAAAGCACAAATCACATTTCTAAACATTTTAGGGGTTGTTTGGGGTAAAACACTACTATGGAGCTGATAAAATACATTGTTAAGTGACTACATGAGGTGAATATAGGGCAGGAGAGCATGCTGGGGAGGTAAGTGAAGGCAAATATGTATGAAGGACTAAAAAATAATTACATAAAAATCCAGCATGCATGAGGACAAAGGGGACATTCACAGCATATTACAATCATGGTAATTAGGGAACGAGGAAAGAAATACAATATATTAGCAAACATTCAATACAATAAAATGTGATATTAAAGGATAAAAATCTTACCTTCATATACTCCTTCTGCAGGACCTGGATGATGACAGAACAGGTCTCTGGGATAATGATACCCAGAGCCTGGGGGGAGATGCCTGTTGAGAACTTCAAGTCCTGCAGACTTCTCCCTGTCGCTAAGTACCGCAGGGTAGCGACGAGCCTTTGCTCCGGAGTGATGGCTTGCCTCATGCAGGTATCCTGCCTGCTGATATAGGGGGTCAGCAAAGCCAGCAGACGGTGAAATACGGGGTCCGTCATCCTGAGAAAGTTCCTGAAATCGTCAGGATTATTCTCACGTATCTCACGGAGCAAAGGCATATGAGAGAACTGGTCACGCTGAAGCAACCAATTCTTGGTCCATGAACTCCTCCCCACCCTGTTCATGGACTGGACTTGTGTCAAGGTCAGGACTCCAACACCAAGCCCCCGCACAGCACGAACTCTACGAGGAGTACATATACGCAACATGGCTAGAAAATGGTCGGCTGCTCAAAACGAAGAAACAGAACGCACTGAAGAACAGCAAGGCCTGTGAAGTGCGACCTGAAAAACAGTAAAGAACGAACAAGAACACAATGACAAAGTCACGCGGAGCTTGCTTGCACGCACTGAAGAGCAGATACAAACCCACAAGCACAAACTGAACCGCAGAAAACGATCTGAAAGTCATGAGTCTGAAAAAGCGCGAATCGTCTCTCACCAAACTTTTACTAACACGAGATTAGCAAAAGGAGCCCAAAGGGTGCCGCGCTTGGTTCTGAACTGGCCTTTTCTAGTCTCATCGGACGTGGTTGACGTCACCGCGTTGTTTGCGATCAGAAATTCTGACAACTTTGTGCGACTGAGTGTACGCAAAACAAGTTTGAGCCAACATCTGTCGGAAAAAATCCTAGGATTTTGTTGTTGAAATGTCCAATCAATGTCCAACCGTGTGTACGGGGCATTAGAGTTATTATCCAGATCATGGATCCAATTATCCTTATATTAGGTACCTAATTATTTTAGGATGGCCAACGATTATAGTAAATTTCTACTAATGTAATTGTTTTCCTGGCGTAAATCCATTTTAACCTTTTTAATATTTCCCAGTTCATTTACCTTTAGGGAAAAGAATGCCTTACCATTCACCTTTTCAATCCCAGTAGGAATTGAGTATAATTACTGAACCCACTAGAGTCAGTATTTACTGGATGGAGGTGAATATTGAGAACTTCACCTTCCAAGCAAACCTCTCAACCTTTTTCAGGGGACATACATATGGTATTATCCTCCTGTCCACCATCTACAGTGGAAGTTGGAGTTGCCTGTAAAAAGGAGCCATCTAGAATTTACCTATTCCATGAGATGGATCCCACTAGAGCCCAATCTTTCCTCATCACATGGCATTTGCGCCGATTGTGATAGGACTAGAAAGGTTCATATTTAATGGGCCTTTTTTCTTGAGACCATATAACCTTTTTAATATAATCACAATGGGAGTTAATCTTTTAAGGAGATTGATACAAATAATTAATCAATCGCAGGGCAAGTCAACTATAAGTGAGGGAATAAATCCTCTGACTGCTGCCCTACATAACTGTGTGGTGTCCCCAGAATATCTCTGGATTTTTTTGCTGAATGATCATGGTACTGAGGAGGGAGTGTATTTTCACCTAGCTCCTAGTTCCTGGAATACCTCGGTACTGGACTGGATTGGAGTACAGGAGGAGCTAGAACACCGTCAGAGTGCAGCAACACAGGTGAAGTGCATGGTTTGGAGCGGAGAGAGAGGTGGTGTGGTGAGTGTTCAGGGCTCCTTCTTCTTTGCCCTTTCCGAAAAGAACTGAAAAGAACTGTGAGGAACTGTGTTGTGGAACTGTGATGATTTATCTAAAGGTATATTCTGAGTGTTTTTTTTTTCATCTGAAATATCTTGAAGTATCTTGAAAGATTTTAAAATATTTGAAACACTTGAAATACCTGAAATACCTGAGTTCTCTGAAATATTTAGAAATGTCTCAAATATTTTGAAATATATGATATTTGAAATACCTGAAATACTATTGGAAATATTTGGTAAATGTAAGTGGAAGGTAATTGGGACTTTGCGTGAGGACAATGGGGCAGCCCAATACCCCTCCTCCATCCCGGCTCAATATGAAAGTAAGAGAGAACAGATGCGGGACTTTAAATGAGGCACAAGGGGGCAAGAATGTAGATTGGATAAGAATGTGATTTATTCTTGAGATAATACAAAAATTTCAAAATTTCATATTTTTACATACATATGAAGGCACATGGCTCTATATATGCTGGCACATAGCTCTATAATGATGGTTAAAATCATTCAAAAATTGTATAAAAATCGACAAGAAAAACTAATGCAAACATGACATACAGTAGGTAGGAATGTTCATACGCTTGTGATGAATCATTATGTATACAAAACGGTGGATCTGAGCTCTACGTCGTTTCGGGGGCCTTATAGCCCCTCATCAGGAGCGTAACCGTTGTATCATCTAAAAGTTAGGGAGATAGCAGTAATGAGTATTATTGAAAACCAAATGGGTAGTGATGGAACAGGACTGAATATTGCTTTCTCACCGGAAACAAGGACTCGCAACATGCATGCGCGAAGACGACACGGCCCCACATGCCGAGCCAGCCCGTGTGCCAGGGTCTGAAGCTGAGGGGGTATGCCTCAGCGGCGCCACCCACACATGTGGCCCCCCAGATGGGTCAGTGTGGGGAATGGAAGTGGATGGGTGTTGTGTGTGACCCCGTATGGAGGAAGGAAAGTGATGCACTTCACAACCTGTAAGAGACAAGTGTGGGGGGTGATGTGTAAATAACCAAATATGTGGTAGAAAGCAAAAACATGAAAGCTCAAAAAAACAGCGAAAAAGTGAATATGTAAGTGAGATGAGGGGGGAAGAAAAGAAAGGGAAGAGAAAAGAAAAGGAGGAAGGAGGGAGAGGGAGAAAATGAAAGGGAGGAGTAGTGAAGTGAGGGGAAAGGGAGGAAAGAGAGGGAAGAACAAAAGTGGAGGAGTATGGGAAGAGGGGGAATGGGTCTGGAAAGGGGGGGGGGGAGTGGGAGATAGGTAAGGGGGAAGATGAAAAGAGGAGTAAGAGGGTGAGAGGATAAGGGAAGAGACAGTGTGGCTATCCACTGAAGAGAAAGCTGAAAGAGGTCAGAGAGAAGACCGGAAAGATGGAAAGGTGAGAGGTGAAAAGTGAGGAATGGACATACCTGATGTGAGGATGAGGGCGGATCAGCCAAGGGGATGGTGAGGGAAGTGGACAAGTGAGAGCCCATACTGGAAGGGACACTGCGGGGGGCACCGCCGAGGAGGGAACCCCCAACGTCCAGCACCAGCTGCCCAATAGGTGGCCGGGAGGCACCCCGATCCCGCCAGCTAGGACCCCAAGCCGGCCGGTCGTGGGTCTACCTCCAGGCCTGCCGAGCGCTGGAGAGTGTAAGACTCAAGCTGCCGTTATATGGCGTCTCGGGACAGACGGCGTGAGATGCGCGACGTCGATGCGCAGTGAGAGAGGCCCCGCCCACCCAGGGTAAGGGCAGCGGGGGGGACCAACCACAGTGCGCATCGCAGCTTCGGACCAAGGCAGTAGCGGCCAACAGGACAACCGGAGGCCTGAGCCGCCATAGCGCATACAGGAGGAGCACCAATGCGACAGGGAACATACATATTAAGGCACATGGCTCTTTATATGCTGGCACATAGCTCTATAATGATGGTTAAAATCATTCAAAAATTGTATAAAAATCGACAAGAAAAACTAATGCAAACATGACATACAGTAGGTAGGAACGTTCATACGCATCTCGCGCCGGCTGTATGGCGTCCCGAGACGCCATATAACGGCAGCTTGAGTCTTACACTCTCCAGCGCTCGGCAGGCCTGGAGGTAGACCCACGACCGGCCGGCTTGGGGTCCTAGCTGGCGGGATCGGGGTGCCTCCCGGCCACCTATTGGGCAGCTGGTGCTGGACGTTGGGGGTTCCCTCCTCGGCGGTGCCCCCCGCAGTGTCCCTTCCAGTATGGGCTCTCACTTGTCCACTTCCCTCACCATCCCCTTGGCTGATCCGCCCTCATCCTCACATCAGGTATGTCCATTCCTCACTTTTCACCTCTCACCTTTCCATCTTTCCGGTCTTCTCTCTGACCTCTTTCAGCTTTCTCTTCAGTGGATAGCCACACTGTCTCTTCCCTTATCCTCTCACCCTCTTACTCCTCTTTTCATCTTCCCCCTTACCTATCTCCCACTCTCCCCCCCCCCCTTTCCAGACCCATTCCCCCTCTTCCCATACTCCTCCACTTTTGTTCTTCCCTCTCTTTCCTCCCTGGCTGGCTCGGCATGTGGAGCCGTGTCGTCTTCGCGCATGCATGTTGTGAGTCCTTGTTTCCGGTGAGAAAGCAATATTCAGTCCTGTTCCATCACTACCCATTTGGTTTTCAATAATACTCATTACTGCTATCTCCCTAACTTTTAGATGATACAACGGTTACGCTCCTGATGAGGGGCTATAAGGCCCCGAAACGACGTAGAGCTCAGATCCACCGTTTTGTATACATAATGATTCATCACAAGCGTATGAACGTTCCTACCTACTGTATGTCATGTTTGCATTAGTTTTTCTTGTCGATTTTTATACAATTTTTGAATGATTTTAACCATCATTATAGAGCTATGTGCCAGCATATATAGAGCCATGTGCCTTAATATGTATGTAAAAATATGAAATTTTGAAATGTTTGTATTATCTCAAGAATAAATCACATTCCTATCCAATCTACATTCTTGCCCCCTTGTGCCTCATTTAAAGTCCCGCATCTGTTCTCTCTTACTTTCATATTGAGTCGGGATGGAGGAGGGGTATTGGGCGGCCCCATTGTCCTCACGCAAAGTCCCAATTACCTTCCATGTACATTTACCAAATCTAATAGGGATGGAGGCACAAGGTCGCATGCATGGATACCCATTTTCTCATATATGTTTCCCATTTTTTATAATTAATTTCCTTCATCTCAAGTGTACATTTTATATTTAATTCATTCAGCTTATATATCATTCATGGTTAATTTTTTTTTATTTAGTTTAATGTGGGTTGTCCCAGTGTCGGTTTTGTTCCCTGTCGCATTGGTGCTCCTCCTGTATGCGCTATGGCGGCTCAGGCCTCCGCTTGTCCTGTTGGCCGCTACTGCCTTGGTCCGAAGCTGCGATGCGCACTGTGGTTGGTCCCCCCCGCTGCCCTTACCCTGGGCGGGCGGGGCCTCTCTCACTGCGCATCGACGTCACGCATCTCGCGCCGGCTGTATGGCGTCCCGAGACGCCATATAATGGCAGCTTGAGTCTTACACTCTCCAGCGCTCGGCAGGCCTGGAGGTAGACCCACGACCGGCCGGCTTGGGGTCCTAGCTGGCGGGATCGGGGTGCCTCCCGGCCACCTATTGGGCAGCTGGTGCTGGACGTTGGGGGTTCCCTCCTCGGCGGTGCCCCCCGCAGTGTCCCTTCCAGTATGGGCTCTCACTTGTCCACTTCCCTCACCATCCCCTTGGCTGATCCGCCCTCATCCTCACATCAGGTATGTCCATTCCTCACTTTTCACCTCTCACCTTTCCATCTTTCCGGTCTTCTCTCTGACCTCTTTCAGCTTTCTCTTCAGTGGATAGCCACACTGTCTCTTCCCTTATCCTCTCACCTTCTTACTCCTCTTTTCATCTTCCCCCTTACCTATCTCCCACTCTCCCCCCCCCCTTTTCCAGACCCATTCCCCCTCTTCCCATACTCCTCCACTTTTGTTCTTCCCTCTCTTTCCTCCCTTTCCCCTCACTTCACTACTCCTCCCCTTCATTTTCTCCCTCTCCCTCCTTCCTCCTTTTCTTTTCTCTTCCCTTTCTTTTCTTCCCCCCTCATCTCACTTACATATTCACTTTTTCGCTGTTTTTTTGAGCTTTCATGTTTTTGCTTTCTACCACATATTTGGTTATTTACACATCACCCCCCACACTTGTCTCTTACAGGTTGTGAAGTGCATCACTTTACTTCCTCCATACGGGATCACACACAACACCCATCCACTTCCATTCCCCACACTGACCCATCTGGGGGGCCACTTGTGTGGGTGGCGCCGCTGAGGCATACCCCCTCAGCTTCGGACCCTGGCACACGGGCTGGCTCAGCATGTGGGGCCGTGTCGTCTTCGTGCATGCATGTTGCGAGTCCTTGTTTCCGGTGAGAAAGCAATATTCAGTCCTGTTCCATCACTACCCATTTGGTTTTCAATAATACTCATTACTGCTATCTCCCTAACTTTTAGATGATACAACGGTTACGCTCCTGATGAGGGGCTATAAGGCCCCGAAACGACGTAGAGCTCAGATCCACCGTTTTGTATACATAATGATTCATCACAAGCGTATGAACGTTCCTACCTACTGTATGTCATGTTTGCATTAGTTTTTCTTGTCGATTTTTATACAATTTTTGAATGATTTTAACCATCATTATAGAGCTATGTGCCAGCATATATAGAGCCATGTGCCTTAATATGTATGTAAAAATATGAAATTTTGAAATTTTTGTATTATCTCAGGAATAAATCACATTCTTATCCAATCTACATTCTTGCCCCCTTGTGCCTCATTTAAAGTCCCGCATCTGTTCTCTCTTACTTTCATATTGAGCCGGGATGGAGGAGGGGTATTGGGCGGCCCCATTGTCCTCACGCAAAGTCCCAATTACCTTCCACTTACATTTACCAAATCTAATAGGGATGGAGGCACAAGGTCGCATGCATGGATACCCATTTTCTCATATATGTTTCCCATTTTTTATAATTAATTTCCTTCATCTCAAGTGTACATTTTATATTTAATTCATTCAGCTTATATATCATTCATGGTTATTTTTTTTCATTGAGTTTAATGTGGGTTGTCCCAGTGTCGGTTTTGTTCCCTGTCGCATTGGTGCTCCTCCTGTATGCGCTATGGCGGCTCAGGCCTCCGCTTGTCCTGTTGGCCGCTACTGCCTTGGTCCGAAGCTGCGATGCACACTGTGGTTGGTTCCCCCCGCTGCCCTTACCCTGGGCGGGTGGGGCCTCTCTCACTGCGCATCGACGTCACGCATCTCGCGCCGGCTGTATGGCGCCCCGAGACGCCATATAACGGCAGCTTGAGTCTTACACTCTCCAGCGCTCGGCAGGCCTGGAGGTAGACCCACGACCGGCCGGCTTGGGGTCCTAGCTGGCGGGATCGGGGTGCCTCCCGGCCACCTATTGGGCAGCTGGTGCTGGACGTTGGGGGTTCCCTCCTCGGCGGTGCCCCCCGCAGTGTCCCTTCCAGTATGGGCTCTCACTTGTCCACTTCCCTCACCATCCCCTTGGCTGATCCGCCCTCATCCTCACATCAGGTATGTCCATTCCTCACTTTTCACCTCTCACCTTTCCATCTTTCCGGTCTTCTCTCTGACCTCTTTCAGCTTTCTCTTCAGTGGATAGCCACACTGTCTCTTCCCTTATCCTCTCACCCTCTTACTCCTCTTTTCATCTTCCCCCTTACCTATCTCCCACTCTCCCCCCCCCCTTTCCAGACCCATTCCTCCTCTTCCCATACTCCTCCACTTTTGTTCTTCCCTCTCTTTCCTCCCTTTCCCCTCACTTCACTACTCCTCCCTTTCATTTTCTCCCTCTCCCTCCTTCCTCCTTTTCTTTTCTCTTTCCTTTCTTTTCTTCCCCCCTCATCTCACTTACATATTCACTTTTTCGCTGTTTTTTTGAGCTTTCATGTTTTTGCTTTCTACCACATATTTGGTTATTTACACATCACCCCCCACACTTGTCTCTTACAGGTTGTGAAGTGCATCACTTTCCTTCCTCCATACGGGGTCACACACAACACCCATCCACTTCCATTCCCCACACTGACCCATCTGGGGGGCCACTTGTGTGGGTGGCGCCGCTGAGGCATACCCCCTCAGCTTCGGACCCTGGCACATGGGCTGGCTCGGCATGTGGGGCCGTGTCGTCTTCGCGCATGCATGTTGCGAGTCCTTGTTTCCGGTGAGAAAGCAATATTCAGTCCTGTTCCATCACTACCCATTTGGTTTTCAATAATACTCATTACTGCTATCTCCCTAACTTTTAGATGATACAACGGTTACGCTCCTAATGAGGGGCTATAAGGCCCCGAAACAACGTAGAGCTCAGATCCACCGTTTTGTATACATAATGATTCATCACAAGCGTATGAACGTTCCTACCTACTGTATGTCATGTTTGCATTAGTTTTTCTTGTCGATTTTTATACAATTTTTGAATGATTTTAACCATCATTATAGAGCTATGTGCCAGCATATATAGAGCCATGTGCCTTAATATGTATGTAAAAATATGAAATTTTGAAATTTTTGTATTATCTCAAGAATAAATCACATTCTTATCCAATCTACATTCTTGCCCCCTTGTGCCTCATTTAAAGTCCCGCATCTGTTCTCTCTTACTTTCATATTGGAAATATTTGGAAATCTGAAACTTTAAACTTGAAATACTTGAACCATTGGGAATATCTGAAATACCAGCGTTATTTGAAATATATGAACTATTCGTCATATCTGTATATATGAAACATTGGTAATATCTGTAACACCTGAAATAACCGAGCTGTAAGAACTACTGTGAATACACAGAAAACTTACAGGCTAGGGATAACTACTAGAGGTATGCAGAGAAGGAACAGAGGGAATAATGCTGGCCCAGAACATTAGGAACAGTAATGATTTATCTTCCCAAAGGATACAGACAAAAGATAAAAATTCAGGAGAAAAGTTGAAAAACTCTGTCAGAAATACTACTGTGGAAACCTTGGCAAAACAGCACACATAGCACTCACCGGTACAGATAATGGAAAAGCAAGATCCTCAGGAGCAGACCCCAGTATCCATACCAGCAGAGGTGCAGGGGAAGGACGTTCATGCAGAGGGGGAAAGGGGGAGTGAGGAGGAGGAAAAGAGGGTCGGAAATACATCTGTCATTAAAGAGACTATACAAAATACACAGGGAGGAGAACCAACCTTAAAATATGTATTCCAAGCAGTACAGATATGTAATACTACACTGATTACCTTATCAAACCAGTTTCAGTATTATCCCTCACTATGCGGGAGTGCAAATTGGGGTGGTTCACGGCTGTTCAAGTCCTAAATTGGAACGGCCAATCAAATTGCTCAGCCATTCAATATTTAGTGAATATATAACACGGCATTCAGTCTATAGGTTTAGTAAGTGAGGCTTGTGTGTGGAAGTTAGGCTTGTCTGTATGGGGGAAGTGAGGCTTATCTGTGTATGCACACTCGGACCTAAGACATGGGGTTCTGAATTATATCTCCTCTGTCGGATTTCTTTGTCATCTGTGGACTTTGGACTTTGTTCTGTGTTGGAAGTCAATAAAGTGCATCTCTCTGGAAGAATTGGGTTGCTGCGGAAGAGTACTTACTAATTAATTATCATACCCACTCTACATCATATCACCCAATATATATATATAAATCAGAGCACACACAAGCTATTGAAGCATTAAAGGAAACTTTAGGCAATGCCCCTTCATTAGCATCACCAGACCCCAACAAAGAATACAGACTCTATCCACATGTAGGCCTTAGTACTTTGTCTGTTGCACTCACCCAAGACTATTTTGGAAAACAAAGACCTGTAGCCTATGCTTCACGTTTACTATCAACTGTAGAACAGAAGTATCCTTTGTGTACTCGTATGGTGCTGTGTTGTTATTGGGCAATCAACAAATTCAGGTACTTGACAGGTACACAAAGAGTCATCATTGCTAGTCATCACACTCCTATAGTCATGTTAGCAAATGGAAAATGGAAAGAAGCAGATGTGAATTGTAAAAGGCTGGCGAGGTGGACTACAGCTTTATTGTCAGAGAATATTGAGGGTTTGATGTTAAAAGAACCTAGTGTCCTGATTGGTGGATTGATGATTGAAGGTGAAGCTCACGAATGTCAAGTGCAAGGAAAGAGTTTGCAACACAGAGTTTTTACTGCCGTATCCAAACCTTTTGACCTTGAAAGTGAATGTTGGTACATTGATGGTTCCTCTTATTATAAAGATGGAAGTAGAATCTCAGGGTTTGCTGGTGTTTGTGTAAAAGATGGCGAGGTACAGAGACAATTCTCATATTCGTGTAGAGCTTGTTCTGCACAGTATGTGGAGATAGCAGCACTTCTGCAAGTTCTCATTGAGTTAAGAGATGATGGTGGAATTGTTAACATTGCTTCTGACTCAGACCAGGTATGCAAGGGTGCAGTTGTCTATCTTTCATGGTGGAATGTGATGGGCCTTAAAGGGACAGATGGCAGTGAGATAAGATATGCATCCCTATGGAAAATGATAGAGGAGGAAACGCAAGTCTTTTCAAAAATTAATATCCGGAAGGTACAGGCCCACAGAAAACAAACAACCGAGCACTACTGGAACAATACTGTAGATAGATTAGCAAAGGAGGCTGCAGTAACATCCCCCGAATGGCCTCATATAGAGCATACTTTGTCATTTCCAGTGTCTGCCCTTACACGTGCTCAAGCAAAAGGAATTGAAGAAAGGACATGTGAGTTGGGTAATTTACAAGATCAGGATGAGGAATTAGCTCAACTAAAAGAAATGTGTAGGACTGGGCCCATGCAGTTTGAGGGTCAAGAGATGCAGGTGAAGGATGGCCTTCTAATAACTTACAAAAACAATTTATCTTTATGGGTTGCCCCAAAAGGTGTGAGGAAAGACATTCTTACATGGATTCATGGATCCCCTGCTGGTGGACACCCCAAACTTCCTTTAGCTTTAGAGAGATTAGATCATGTAGCATGGTGGCCTCAAAATAAACAACACATGCAGGACCATATCTTATCGTGTTTGATGTGTGCCAGGCATGATCCCGCAAATAGGAAGAGGAGAGGGGCACTGATGAGACAAGCTCCCATGGGACCATGGGAGCGAATACAAATTGATTACACAGGTGAATTGCCTAACACTGCACACCAGAACAAATATTTACTGGTTGTGGTGGATTCCTTCAGTCACTGGGTTGAAGCTTTCGCTACCAAAAATTGTACTGCCACTACTACTGCAAGGATCTTGGTCAAAGAAATATTTAGTCGGTGGGGGATACCAAAAGTTTTAGACAGTGACAATGGGCCAGGATTTGTAGGTAATGTGATACAAGAGACATGCAAGCTCCTTGGGGTCATCCAAAAATTTCACATCTTCTATCACCCTGAGTCTGCGGGACAGGTTGAACGAATGAACAGGACAATTAAAAATGCTCTTAGAAAGGTTGTCAATGAGCAAGGTACCGATTGGGATGAAAAATTACCCTTTGTTCTGGCAACTATTCGTTCCAGAGTTTGCAGGTCCATAGGCTTTGCCCCTTATGAAGCTCTGCTCGGCAGAACAATGAGAACGTGGGAACATCTGATAAATCCGGTCCCAGCCGCATTAGAAACTGTGTCATTATCTGAATCATGGGTAGAGACCTTAAAGGATCATGTGATTACAGTACATAAGGCTGTATGTGCCACTGATGAATGTACCCATAAAAGCTCACAACAGTGGTTTAATGCGATGGGTGATACCAGCGAATACCAAATTGGGGCTAGAGTAATGTTACAGGATTTTTCTGGGTTTCACCCATTTCCTAGGGCAAAGTGGAAGGGCCCTTATGCAATCATAGACAAAATTGGACCCTCTGTTTACTTATTAGACTTGGGAGAGGATAGGTCAAGATGGAGTCATGCATGTCAGATCAAAGCATTTAAAGGAAAAGTGGATTTGATGGAGGAAAGCATTGTCTAACTTTCTTCCTGAGATTGTCTTTCAGGTCCCAGGAGTAATGCGAATACCAGAGGACTACATCAACATGAAGACATTCCCCCTGGACAAATACAAGCCTTCTCTATTAGCATGTGTGTTGATAACAGTGTCAATCACTCTACTACTTTGCATTACAAACATCAGAGTGGAAACGTGTCAAGTTAAAGTGGAGAAATCTGATCGAAGTAAAAGAAGTGTAGTGGATCATACTACAGAACTTACTGTTTTACGGGAATCAGAAGGCATCCAGATACATGGGGATATGGTAAAGGGCATAGCCGGGGGGTGGATAGTCGTTAGATGTGAGATCATGATGCCAAAATCTGATTACTTTGTGGAATCTGCTGTTTGGACTTACCCAGAAGGAAGCGATCGTCACAGGAGTACAGATATAATATTAGTGGAGACAGAGAATGGACCACAAATGCAAATTACTTTGGAAAGGAATTTTACAGTATTTAAGGAGGGTATTATATCCTGTAGTCCTCATGACATGGAGGATGGAGTCTATACAAAAATCTTACATATAATGGTCACAAATTCTAGAGACTGTCCTACAATTTTACAGTGGCCAGAACATGGACTTTTCCTTGAACGGACTCAAAATTTAGTATATAGCGATGTTTCATATTTATCATTACCATTATTGTTGAATTTTACATCATTTAACATTCCAGAGAGTTGCCCAAAATCAATGGGATTATGGTTTAAAACGGTTTTTCAAACACATGTAAACTTATTTTGGGATGCTACACAAGGGCTTAATTTTAAGAAAGTTTCAAAGAGGGATCTGGGTACTGATATCATATCAGGCCTCAGTTTGGGTAGTTCGATTTGGAATAGGGTTGATATAGAGAGTTTAAATATAAGAGAACAGAATTTTGTGGGTGGATTACAGCAGATACTGCTTAAAGGGGGAAGAGTGGATTTAAACACTCTAGCTGAAATGAAAATAGATATTCAGAACATTCACACCATTGCTGCAGATTTGCAGAACATTCAAATGTCGGTGAGTGCACTGAATAAAACTCTTCAAACCAATAATGTATCCAAGTCTATAGTCTGTGGTATTATAGGAAACTTGCTGAGTGAACACCTGAGCCTAGGGCTTCAGGAAATCAAACAAGGAGAATGGCCAAGGATAATGAACTCAACTTTATTATTCAATCTTATCAAAGACAGTGGTGTTACTTGTAGGAACTTTGCCCTTGCTAATGTAAGGAGCCTAGATACTCTTTGTAATAGAGATCGCATCGGAAAGCAGGAAATACCTCTGACTGTCGACATCCCTACATGGTCAACAATACCCTTACCCGTTTACAAGATGATCGTTCTTGGTGAGGTGGAGGTGAGAAATGGCACTAATATACTGAAACAACTGCTACCAGAAAGCAAACTCGTCGTCAAGGACAACCAAGTGTGGAAAACCATGGACCCCAACTGCTGTACCAGGCGTGCCCAGACTTGGCTTTGTTCCTGTTCTTTTGAGCGATTGCAGCACATAGAGGGCTGTGCTGCTGCACACTCTGGAAACTGCCTGGTTCGATTGCAGAAATTTGAACCAGCCTGGAAGAGAATAATTCATGGAGAAGGCCCAAGGGTCTGTGCATTGGGGGTTCCCTCATTCACTTGGCAGAAACAAGTTCAGTGCCGGACCCCTATCACAGGATGGTGTGTGAATCTCACCGATGGACTGCTAACAATTGGAGAGGAAGACATTCGAGCCAATATCCAGATGAATCAAGTATCTATGGACATTGAGCAAACTGATCTTGGCAATTGGGACTCTATGATTTCTCCTTTATTTAAGAAAATACCACCACTTACAGTTGAATTGGATACATTATTTAAGAGGGATAGTAGGAAAATTATAGAATTACAAGAACTGGTAAAGGAAAACCTCATTAGTTCTAATAAAATTGCTAAAGAATTTCAGGAGCCTTGGTGGAGCATACCCAATAACACTTTTACTCACCCGCTATTGAGAACTCTGTCCATAATTTTTGTGTTTATTCAATTTATATTAATATGTTTTTTGTTTGGTTTATATTGTTGTGGTAGAAGACAACTAAGAACAATCCAGAGGAAGAAGGAAAGCATAGAGATGGCTTCAATCTTAAGAGCCAGGGATGTCTGAGCAGTTTGGTTGTGAATCGATTCTGATTCGAACCGATCCAAGTGGGGGTATATGTTGTAATATGTTGGCCAATTTATAATGTATAATATTGGCCAATGTATAATATTGTATTGGAGTATGGGTTGAGCAGAAATTGCCCAAGCCAACTCAATTTTAAGATAACAGTTGAAGATCCTTTGATGTGCAAGTCTCATGCAAGTCTACCCAGGGGTGTGAGGTATGGGCTGTTAACCTAATTGAACATTTCAAAGGGTACATTGTTTAAAGGACCATAGAAGAAATATTTATTGATGGTAATTAGACCTGAGGGGGTAACAATGGGATCAGGGAGTGTTTTGGGTTGGCCTAGCGGAGGCTCCCTCCTGTGGGGCTAATATATCAGGGGGGCTTGTTGATATGCAGGAATGTAGGTATTCCAAGGGCTCAAAAGGGTGTTCTGTTTATCTAATTAATATATCTAAAGGGGACTTGTTGATGTTGATATGCGGGAGTGCAAATTGGGGTGGTTCACGGCTGTTCAAGTCCTAAATTGGAACGGCCAATCAAATTGCTCAGCCATTCAATATTTAGTGAATATAACACGGCATTCAGTCTATAGGTTTAGTAAGTGAGGCTTGTGTGTGGAAGTTAGGCTTGTCTGTATGGGGGAAGTGAGGCTTATCTGTGTATGCACACTCGGACCTAAGACATGGGGTTCTGAATTATATCTCCTCTGTCGGATTTCTTTGTCATCTGTGGACTTTGGACTTTGTTCTGTGTTGGAAGTCAATAAAGTGCATCTCTCTGGAAGAATTGGGTTGCTGCGGAAGAGTACTTACTAATTAATTATCATACCCACTCTACATCATATCACCCAATATATATATATATATCCGATCACTACAACAAGCACCAACAAATCCTGATTGAGGAGGGAGAGATTGTCCTTTTACAGCAAATTTTGAACGATCATGATAACAAACAATTATTTATGGGAGGTTCTGGAGAAATTTGGGCTGGGTAGTGGATTTGTAAAGTGGATTAAATTATTATACACAGCCCCATGAGCATGTATACAGATAAATGGAGCAATATCAGAGTATTTTTTTTTGACTAGAGGTAATAGGCAGGGTTGCCCGCTGTCACCATTATTATTTGCATTGGCTATAGAACCATTGGCAATAGCGATCAAACAGACTATTAGGGGTTTTGAGAGGGAAGGAAGAGTGGATAAAATATCATTATACGCAGATGATGCCTTATTATTTTTGGGAGATACAGATCAATCCCTTACATCTGTGATAAAGTTAATTGAGATCTTTGGTAGATTTTCAGAGTTTGTTATAAATTGGGAAAAATCAGTATTACTCCCGGTTGATGATTCAACAGTGGCTTTAGCGTATACAGAGCATAAAATACAGATTGTTACAACCTTTAATTACTTAGGTATACAGGTTTCTCCTAATTTAAAGGAATATATTATTTATAATTTAGTCCCCATATTAGATAAATTCAAGATGAAAAGCAAAGTATGGTATAAATTGACTTTATCTGTGGTAGGGCGTGCAAATAAAAATGGTCTGGGCCCCACAGCTACTTTACGTCCTACATAACTTACTGATCTGGATACCACTTAAATAGTTTAAAAAAATAGATTCCCTGTTTCGAACACTGCTATGGAAAGGGCAAAATGCTAGAATAAAACTCAATACTACTACAACTACAACTTCTCAAAGATAAGGGGGGGTCTCGTTGTCCTAAATGCTAAAATGTATTTCCTAGCAATACACCTCCGACAGGTTGCAGGATGGGGAGTGATAGATTGGACAGATCCTACCCAATCGATAATTTTGAGTAGATCCTCATAATACCATTTGATAGCTCAAGTAGAATCAGGCAACTTTGCTGATGCGTTGCAAGGTTCAATTCTTGGACTCATACATAAGGTTTGACAGGAAATGAGGCGTATTATGCAATATAATTACATCTCAGTACACTCCCCTTTATGGGGAAATAAAAAATTATGAGGAATTAGATAAACTAAAAGGGTTTGGAGCATGGAGAGAAAAGGGGATAAAATATATTGCACAGCTTTATACAAATAATATATTAAAAACATTTTTCCATACCTACAGAAAATATATGAACTGCCCTCTCACACTTTCTTTCAATATTTACAACCACATCCTGCACTACAGAGTCAGTTTAAAGATAAAAAAGTTAAGATACAAAATATGCCACTTATGAATGTTGTCGCAAAGATACAGGTAAAAAGGGGTTTGATTTCCACTGTTTATGGCTGCCTGACCGAGCAGTCACGGGAAACGAATAGTTGTTTAGCTACAAAAGGATGGGAAAAATGACAGATGAAACATGGCAGGGTATATTGGAATCTGTACAGTCTGTATCAGTATCTCCACAGCAATGTTTAACCCAATTATATATAATATATAGAGCCTATAGGACACCAGCTAAATTATACCAATGGGGAGGCGGGATACCTTCAGAATGTCTGAGATGTTCATGAGTATTTGCTGATTTAATGCATATGCTTTGGAACTGCGTTAAACTGTTTAGGTACTGGCAGAATGTGGTAGAAACTATTTATAAGGTGTGTTAAACCCAGATAAAGACAGACCCAAAAATATGTCTGCTAGGACAATTAGACAATTAAATAAATATACACTCCGGCAATTAGACTATCTATTATTAGGATACTATTTATTGCAAGAAAATTAATAGCAATGAATTGGATATCCTCTAGAAGTCCAACATATGAGGAATGGCGGATACAGGTGAATGACGCATTGCTAAAGAAATGGCAGGTATATAAGAATAGGGGTCTAGCAAATAAATTCAGTGAAATGTGGTAACCATGGGTGACGTTACCAGGGTTGACACCATTTATCTTGGGACCAGATGGAAGCATAGGGGTTAACAGATCATTTATTGGTTATAGAATAACTAAAATATGATGACTCAGGAAGGTAGGAATGATGTGGGGGGCTTTTGGATGGGATGGATTGGAGGTGAGGGAGAGAGAATTTTTATGTCTTAGGGTGGGTGTTTTTTTGGGGTGGGGTTGTGTTGTGTATAGAATATGTTATTGTTGTATGTATTTTGGAAATACCTTTTTCCAAGTTTGTTTTATGATGTTTTCTGTGATGAAGAAAAAAATTTTAATAAACAGATTATAAAAAAAAATAAGCGTGGGAATACAAATTACTTTATTCCCTAAGTTGAAGTTTAACCAGGCCTTTCCTATGACTTCAGGGCAGTGCCTAAAATATTCAAGGTCAGCTGTGAACTTTTTCAGCTGATGCTTTTCAGAAAATAAATCCTATATTTATTGGAAATATTTCTGAGACAAAATAGTTGCTTGGATACTTGTTTACAATAACTTTATTATGTATGATAAATCATCATGGAATCCTACTTCCATGAAATACCTGTAAGGAACAAAATATTTGGAATGACATGTAAATTTGTCATCTTGCCTGCTGCTTGTAGCATACTCACCCACAAAGAGGTTGGCCCCCCTTCACTTTTTACACAGGCACATTCCTAAGACTGCTTGTCAGATTCTGCACAGTTGAAAGTTTTGGCTGCAAAATAAAATCACAAACAGCCCCCCCCCCTTCTTGCCCTTTGGCAAGAGGGGTTAAATTAATTTCAGGAAAAAAATATAAACATTAGGCTTGCTTTGCTCATATTTTTTTTTACTAGTCAACTATAAACATTTAAATATTTGAGTTAATTTGCTCATTTTCTTTTTATTGGTCAATTACAGACATTTGCATTATTTAACATTTCAGTCAGCTTTTCACCTTTTATTTTTAAATACATCTGATCCAACCTGTCATGTAAACTACTTCTATTTTTCCAATGAACCCTTGATGGGTGGATTTTGAAAATTAGAAGCCTGAGGCTTTTCAGAAATTACTGGAATCTTTTTATCACCTAGACTGGGTTTAGATTGGGAGGACCGTTTTTTAACAACTCCATCATAAAGACTTTTTGGAGCCTCAAATTGTCCCTGATTCTTTTTAAACTGAGCCTCAGCTGAGTGGGCTTTTTTAAATTTATCCTGAGGCAGACCACTGTTCTGTAGAACAGCAAAAAGAGTGATGCTCTCTGTTATTAGCCAATCCAAATGGTAATCCCGGGCCATAACAATTTTTAAGTTCATTGCTATACTTTTTAATTTTCACTTTTTCTTTGACATAAGATATCACATGATATTTAACCCATTCTCTGTTTTTTTTGAGATGCAGATCATCTTGATTTTCTGCATCAGCAGGACTGGCTACACTAGGAATATCTTCTGTGTCAGTCATTTTTTCAATATTGCAACCAACAATGGCAATATTCACCCAAAAAATTATTATTATTTATTTTTTCAAAAAAAATAAGACAATAAAAAATATATATAATTTGCACAATTATATTCCTTGTTTCAAACTTTGACAGGTCTCAGCAGTGCCTCCATAATATGTCAGATGTTTATACTGAAATATTGGCAGTATTATATGTATGGAATTATGCAAAAATCTATGGTTTAGGAGATTTTTACATCTTTCCTCAAATCAGCCAAATAATTCAAGTTTGTTTATCCATGCTAGTTTGAAGACAAGGGTGAATACAGTCATGTGCTAATATATATATTTATTAACTAAAATCTCATCAAATATATGGGTGATACAGATGATGAGAAATTTTACCATTTTAAAGGGATTGTGCCTTGTGCACAACAACAGGTGATTGGAGCTTTTGTGAATCTGTGAAATGTTACTATATACTTGCGCCTAAAATAATTCAGTGTGAGTTGAAAATTGGTGTATCGCCGCCAGTGACAAGATCCAGTGAGTGTTTCACATTATCTTCACTGTCATTGAACTTCAAAGAACAAGTGGTATGGCACCCTCAGGAGGCTTACTACATTATACAAGCCTTAACAGAACTGTCAATGTTTGGAACAATAAAAGTGGTTCATTTATTTTATGAGAAAAAAAATCCTTCATCGGTACCCTTTAATTGGGAAGAGGAAGTGAGAGCAAAGAACTTGTGGGGAGATGCACATATGAGTTTTGACTCATCTGGGAGGGACATTATCCAAGAATTTGCTGATGAAAACGGTATTAGTAGCATAAATTCATGAAGGATCGTTCTTGCCAGACCAACCTGTTAACAACGAGGAGGCCACACTCGTTATTTATGAGCTGGGGAGATATGATGGAATCTGAGGTTCAATAGCTCCATTTGGTATCTTTGGATGTTTCATTACCACCAACGAATCCAAAGTCTGGGTCCATTTTCTAAGCTCCGGAGGGCTTCTTCTATACAGGATTCCCTTGATCCTCTGTAGTGGGGGATCATGGGGTTCTGGTAAGCGGCAAATCTCTATCACTGGTGGTGGATTGAACACAAGATTTTTTCACGTCATAGAAGATTTAATTCATATTTTGATGGACTTTTCCAATACATTTTTTTATTTCACCATATTTAATTGTTCACGGGTGTTTGGCCATTTTTAGTGTTTGAAAATTACACTATATGCCATATACAGTCTTAATTTCATCAACATTTATTGTTTTTATTTTTGTTTTTAATTTTGGTGTCACATCATTATTTGCCAATTTGTTTGCGGTATAAGGTACATGCACATGGTATATGGGCAGTATTATGGATTAATGTACACATTAAGTTAATGCCTTAGCGCGACTCTATTATCTTTCTATATGTAGCGCCCACCTGTTTAGGTGAGTGCTATAATAGAGAGTTAGGTGTAGAAATAGGCCAAAATAGCCAGTGTTTTACCCTGCGGTGTAAGCTGGTGGGTTTGATTGGCATGGGAGGTTTACTAGAGTAGAGGAGGATGTGACCCCTTGCACTTTGCTTGAGCAGTTTCCTCTATTTTTCCATGTTTTGATCTGGAGGATGGGAGAAATACAAGTTAGAGTGACAGGTAGTTTCTGGAAGACCCCTCTGGACCAATCATTAATTTGTTTGGGCAGGGGCGGGACTTCTATTTAAGGCTTGGTCACATGCTTCCTGGGGTTGTTGTTGGGTTGTTCATCTTTTTGGAGGATGTAGGATACAGGAGGATTCATGGGTGCTCTCCCCTTCGGGGGAGGGGGAAGCATGCCATGGAGGAGAGATGCAGGTGGAGAAGAGACTGCAGGAGATTCTTCATGGGACAGTCACTATACTGACACAAAAAAAAGAGACTGGGAGAGGACTTTTCTATGTGCTTCATGGATGGTCACTCAGCAACACATGTGAGTGTAACCCAGGGGAAGAGTGCTTTAAAGACTTTATAGGGATTAGTGTGCGGGTTCAGGAGAACAGGGCTGGGCCTTAGAGAACGAATACCCTGGAGGAATCCAAAATCATCTCCTGGACTTTATTCAGAGTATCGTTCATGGAGTTAAACCAGAAGTACTGTGCAGTCAGGAAGTGGTGACTAACAGGAGGAAGGAGAGATGCATTACACAACAGAGAATTTATGCCAGATGGAAGTTTTATTAATGAAGGCTTCTTTTGTTCTGGATTGAATGTTGTATTTCTCATCACTCAAAACACTGGAAGTTATTCAGAGTGACTTTCCGGTGCAGTGCAGCATTTAACATGGAACCGCAATAAAGATGTACATAGTTCAACTGTTTAATGACTGTCTGCGTGTCATATCTTTGGAGGGGAAAGGGGGTAATGGAACAAACTTCAGGGAAGAACGAACTTTAAGCCGCTCCTATGGGAGTAGGGCGCTTCATATATTTACACTGTTATTTTGATGTACAGAAGAATCGCTGCTTTTATTATCTAAGATTTATTTACCATTTGTGGTTAGGTAAACTATTTTGATTCACCTTAGCACAGTTTTTTTCCCCTTTCTTACTGTAAAGAGATTGCCTTTGCCTTCTAAAAACAATTACTTGGCTGACAATTTTATCCACTGGCTTTGGTGATTTCAGTGGCCCCAACTAGAAGCAAGAATGCAGATTAAGGGTTCTGACTACACAATTTTCTTGTTCTACATGATTTTTCCACACCATTAACACATTACAACCAGGGACAGCTAGTCAACTAGCATTTTCATAAGGCTGCCTACATATTTCTCTCAGCATAGGTTACTTTTAACAACTACAGCTTTCAAAAGTCAGTTTGGTTTTTTTTTTTGCTTTATACTTAATAAAGTTTTTTTTTGCTTTACACTCTCTCAATCAACATTGCCAATTTTTATTTTTTATTTTTTTACTTTTTTTGTATATTGTTTTCAATTACTTTTATTAAGTTATTATACACATATAAAACCTTCCGCATCATTCCAAAGACACATATACAAAACATTCAAGAAAAATACAAAAACACAAAAATGGATCTATCCTAACACACACCTCTCGGAAGGCCAAATTTTGAAAGTTCTCAGATAAATTTAAAGAAAATGGAAATATTACACCATCAACCCCCAACCCAGCACCCCCCCACCCACACCACCCCCAAGAGAGAACCCCCCCCCGCCCATTATTCCTTATCGTAAAAAAACCTATCCCCTAATCCTCAATCTATTTTACTCTTACCATATTACAGTCAGGTCCATAAATATTGGGACATCGACACAATTCTAACCTTTTTGGCTCTATACACCACCACAATGGATTTGAAATGAAACAAACAAGATGTGCTTTAACTGCAGAATTTCAACTTTAATTTGAGGGTATTTACATCCAAATCAGGTGAACGGTGTAGGAATTACAACAGTTTGTATATCTGCCTCCAACTTTTTAAGGGACCAAAAGTAATGGGACAGATTAACAATCATCCATCAAACTTTCACTTTTTAATACTTGGTTGCAAATCCTTTGCAGTCAATTACAGCCTGAAGTCTAGAACACATAGACATCACCAGACGCTGGGTTTCATCCCTGGTGATGCTCTGCCAGGCCTCTACTGCAACTGTCTTCAGTTCCTGCTTGTTCTTGGGGCATTTTCCCTTCAGTTTTGTCTTCAGCAAGTGAAATGCATACTCAATCAGATTCAGGTCAGGTGATTGACTTGGCCATTGCATAACATTCTACTTCTTTCCCTTAAAAAACTCTTTGGTTGCTTTCGCAGTATGCTTCGGGTCATTGTCCATCTGCACTGTAAAGCCCCGTCCAATGAGTTCTGAAGCATTTGTCTGAATATGAGTAGATAATATTGCCCGAAACACTTCAGAATTCATCCTGCTGCTTTTGTCAGCAGTCATATCATCAATAAATACAAGAGAACCAGTTCCATTGGCAGCCATACATGCCCTCCCCATGACACTACCACCACCATGCTTTACTGATGAGATGGTATGCTTTGGATCATGAGCAGTTCCTTTCCTTCTCCATACTCTTCTCTTCCCATCACTCTGGTACAAGTTGACTTTGGTCTCATCTGTCCATAGGATGTTGTTCCAGAACTGTGAAGGCTTTTTTAGATGTTGTTTGGCAAACTCTAATCTGGCCTTCCTGTTTTTGAGGCTCACCAGTTGTTTACATCTTGTGATGGACCCTCTGTATTCACTCTGGTGAAGTCGTCTCTTGATTGTTGACTTTGACGCACATACACCTACCTCCTGGAGAGTGTTCTTGATCTGGCCAACTGTTGTGAAGGGTGTTTTCTTCACCAGGGAAATAATTCTTCGGTCATCCACCACAGTTGTTTTCCGTGATCTTCCGGGTCTTTTGGTGTTGCTGAGCTCACCGGTGCGTTCTTTCTTTTTAAGGATGTTCCAAACAGTTGATTTGGCCACACCTAATGTTTTGCTATCTCTCTGATGGGTTTGTTTTGTTTTTTCAGCCTAATGATGGCTTGCTTCACTGATAGTGACAGCTCTTTGGATCTCATGTTGAGAGTTGACAGCAACAGATTCCAAATGCAAATAGCACACTTGAAATGAACTCTGGACCTTTTATCTGCTCCTTGTAAATGGGATAATGAGGGAATAACACACACCTGGCCATGGAACAGCTGAGCAGCCAATTGTCCCATTACAAGTGGGAGGCACATATACAAACTGTTGTAATTCCTACACCGTTCACCTGATTTGGATGTAAATACCCTCAATTTAAAGCTGAAAGTCTGCAGTTAAAGCACATTGTGTCTGTTTCATTTCAAATCCATTGTGGTGGTGTATAGAGCCAAAAAGATTAGAATTGTGTCAATGTCCCAATATTTATGGACCTGACTGTATATATTAGTGAATAATTTCCCCAGTTCCTTCCTGTAATGGGGTCTCTCTACCGCCAATATATTCTCCCCTGCAAATCATGCATTTCTTCGTGTGTCAAAAAAAAAAAAAAGAGGGGGGAGACAGGTGCTGGGCCTCTAAATGCTGCCCTTACTTCCCATATAACTCACATATACCAGGGATTGTTTAAATTCCAACCAGCCTTTCCAAGTGCTACCAAATCTTACTTCAGAGTCATTTTGCGAACGTATTACTTCTTCCATAAGCCTAGTTTTATCTACCTCCCTAAGCCAATCCTTTATTATTGGTACTTTCTTTGACTTCCATTGTTTTGGGGTTAATGCCTTCGCTGCATTCAACAAGAATGGAGTAATTGCTGCTCTGTATTTCTTTCTTGAAACACCCATCGCATGGAACAAGCATTGTCACGGGTCTAGCCCAGTTTCATACCCACTGATCTTCTTAATTAGATCCAATACTTTCACCCAGTATGACTGAATCAGGTGGCACTGCCACCATATATGAGCATGGGTTCCGACCTCCCCACATTCCCTCCAACATAGAGGAGATATATGGGGGTTGATTTTATGCAATTTTAATGGGACATAGTACCATTTAGTTAGTAGTTTGTAATTCATTTCTTTTATCCGTGTGTCCATTGAAGTGGAATGGACATAATCTAAAACTTTATTTTTCATTACTTCAGGCAATAACTGGTTCAATTCCATTTCCCAGCTCTCCAATGGACACATGGACCTGTCGTCCAAAGGGAACATCAACATCTTATAAATACTAGAAATCCCCTGTCTATTTATTACCCCTTGGTTGATTAATCTTTCCCATGGGTTTAGCCTACAAACCGCGTGGAGAGGTTTTGGGAGAGACTCTACAAAATGTTGAAGTTGTCTGTATCTCCACACATGCCATGTTTTTGTACCATATCTTTCTCGCAGCTCCAATAATGAACACAGTGCATTCCCATTCAGGGTGTATTTTAGCCTCAGATGGTCCGAGAGGGTCCATTTTAAATACAGTTTGTTATCTTTCCCCAGCAGAAAATAGATATTACCTGTCAGGGGCATCAGGGGACTAATATGCTGCCATGATACACTTTTAAGTAGCTTATCCCATACTCTTAATGTTTCTATAGTGATTGGGGCATTTCTCCAGAGAGACCTCTGCATTGCCTTGGGATCCAGATAATCTGGCTCAAAGCAAATTTACTCACATTTTCCTCCAGTGACACCCACTTTTTATGCAGAGAACCGTGAACGCAGTCCAAAATTCTCCGCAGTACTGCTGCCTCATGGTATTTTTCAAAATTGGAAGGAATACACCCCCCTTCTCTTTTGGTCTACTCATTATTTTAGAGGCAATACGATTGCCTCTATTATTCCATACAAATTTCTGCAGTAACAATCTAAGAGTTTTAAAATAAGCCCTGGGGATTTTAATTGGAAGGCTTTGAAAGATATACAGGGCTTTTGGGAGAATCATTATTTTAATCACACTTATCCGGCCAAACCATGACAATCTATGTGCAGGATATCCTTTCAAATCTTGTTTAATTTTATTCAAAAGAGGTAGATAGTTGTCTTGGTATAAATCTTTTGTTGATATTGACAGGGATACTCCCAGGTATTTTAATCCTTTTTGCTTCCACATAATATCATAAAGAGCTCTAAGGACCCTTCAGTTGAGGAAACAGAGATGTTTAATATCTCTGTTTTCTCCATATTAATCATTATATTCGATACAACCCCGTAATTACTCAGTTCTGCCTGAATCTTTGGGAATGTATGTGTAGGAATCGTTACATAAAACATAATATCATCCGCGAAAGCGGATATCTAATGTTCTTGTCCCATGACCTCTATGCCTTCATTTTCATGGTTAGCTCCTATAGAAGCTAAAAAAGGTTCTAAAGAAAACACAAAAAGTAAAGGGGAAAGTGGGCAGCCCTGACATGTACCAGTATAGAGCCGAAAAGTTTCTCACAAGGTTTAATTTACCTGAATTTGGGCCGTAGGGTTAGAGTACAAAGCCTTTATCCACCTGAGCATACGTGGGCCTATGCCAAATTTGTGCAATGTCCCCAACATATAATCCCAATCTAGCCTATCAAAGGCCTTTTCCGCATCTCTCGATAGGAAGAGAACGAGTTTCTTTCCTTTTTTTGCCTCATGCATTAAGAGAGTTGTTTTTAGTATGTTATTCCTTGCTTCTCTCCTGGGAAAAAAGCCTGCTTGATCTTTTCCTATGCATTCTGGCATATAGAGCTTCAGTCTTTCGGCCAACATCCTTGCATAAATTTTCACATCTTCATTAATCAGGGATATTGGCCTAAAGCTAGAGCACAATGTTGGATCCTTCCCTTCCTTTACTAAGAGTGATATGTAAGCCCCAAGGCTTTTTCATGTATCTTCAGGCCTACCCCAATGGAATTCATATATAGATGATAGTAGGGAGTCAGGATTCCTAAAAACGTTTTAAAGTATAAAGACGTGTACCCGGCTGGGCCAGGACTTTTTCCAGCCTTTAGCATTATCTTCAGTAAGTACTCTATTTTACTTCTTCTATTTTGTATATCATTTACTTTATATAGTGATTGATAATAATCCATGAAAATTCTGATAATATCCCTAGTAGAATGTTTCATCTCCCTCTTTTTGTCTTTCATTTTCTAAATATAATTCAAATTCCTTCTAGGTTTAATCACCTCCGCTAACAATCTCCCAGATTTATTACCAAATTCATACTGCCTTCTAGCTGTTCTAATGAATGCCCGTTTAGTATCCTGCTCCATCAAATCCCTCAATGCCTACCGCTTTCCTGTTAATTCGACCATTACCTTGTTATCTTTTAATATTTTATAGTTTTTTTCCCCAGTTTTCCAAATTAACCAGTGGCAAATCTAATTTGCTGCAAAAATCTTTCAAGTCCTCTGGGAATTGCAAAGTAGCTGAGCCCCTTGATTTTTAGCTATTAAACAAGCTGGGAAACCCCATCTATAGAAAATATTTTTTGCTTGTAGATGATTTATCAGTAGTTTTAGAACCCTCCTGTGGGCCAGTCTCTTGTGATAAATCTGTGAAGATAAGTATCTCAGCCCCTTTGAATTCAATCGATGCAGCACTTCTCATGCCATATGAAACTTGTTGTTTTATTTCATAGTGAGAGAATCTCACTATTACGTCTCTCGCAGTATCTGTTGATGGCGTATAGGAGATGATTTTTTTTTCAATATTTTATTGAACACCTCGTGGACCGTATTTTCTAGATGACTGTTTTTCACGGACTCTGGCAGTCCACGAATACTTAAGTTATTCTGTCTGTTTCGGTTTTCTTGATCTGCAAGCCTGTATTGAATATTCCTCATTTCCAGCCAATCCAGCTCAGCCATCTCCCGTAAATCCATAATCGCTTTTTTATGTTTATCTAAATGAACTTCAGATTCTTCTATCCTTTGTAGTACATTCTGTATGTCCATTCTCATAGCGTTCATTGCCAATTTTTAATCCTTATGTTGCCAGCATTTGTAAATAGATAGGAGCTTATATCATATTTACTTGTTTAAAACCTTTTTTTTACATTTCTTCAGCTACTTCCTTGTTTCCAGGCCTGGGCAAGCAAGATTGAAAAGACCCTCTACTGCAACTAATTGCTTAAACTGATTGTGGACCACATCCCTGATACATTGTGTCAAAACATGAATTCCTAAGATTGGGACTTTAAACCGGGCCACACATTGATAATATATAGCAACATGAACATGGGGATATACGCAACTAACAAATATTGGGAGCAGAAATGGAAACCAGTTGCAAGGAAAAGCCCAGAGATTTGTCAGACAGACAGAACGTCCAACGCTTTTCGAAAAACAAAATGCAGATCTTCTTCAGCGACAGGGGGCTTGCGGGTTCCAGATCTGTAGCTTATATCTATGATAACAAAATGTATAACATCAGGGGTATGCAGAGATACACAATATGTATAAAAACATATAGATGTATTTTATATGCATTCTAAATACATTTTAAAAATTGAAACAGTAAAAACACAGCTGAAGATATAGACCCCAAATGTTGAAGCTCCACCCATAAAGACAAAGTATATAACTCAAAAATCAAAAATGAAAAGAAAGCTATGTCCGTCAGCGCAGCGCACAAACAACAGAGAATGTGAATGACACCAGCCGTATATTGTGGGATGGTCTTATTATATAACTTAGTGGTATAACTCTAGGGAAAAATGGAACAGCCAATTCATTCTGATGAAAATTTCCAATGAATACAACTTAGAAAGGCAGCAGGCTTCAACACATACCTATATAGGCCGTAGCTATGGAGGAGAAGTAAAATAGCACTTTCCCCTTGATGCAGGTCCGGTTGATAGAGAGTGTATATCAAAAGCTATTAAACCATCCAGAACATCAAGGGTTAAAGATGGTTGTATCCATTAGCCAGATATCTGGATGTGCCTTATGGATCTGGAAACAATCACATAGGGAAAGGATGTTAGCTTAATAAATTGTACCCAGAACTGCTATACATCCTGCGGTATAATAACCGACAAGACATATAGGGTCAGAGGGCAAAAGAAAAAGCCTACACATTGTATAAAGTTTACCTTAAAATTGGAGTCAAAATGATGTGGCTGGAGATGTGGCTGGTGGTGTCTGGCAAGGTAGAGCAGAGACTGACTGAGTGGCTGAAGCGCTGTATATATCTGTGTCAGAGAGTGATAAGCAATTGCACACACCTGGATAAGGGCTACAGCGGCCCTGCAGTGATCTGACCAGGCAGTGCAGGTGTGCCTCATTTGTGGATGATTATGTTGAGAACAACATCTCGCTCTGAGGTCATCAGTCGGCATCAGAACGAGTGTCCAATTACAGATTTAGCTGACTATTGATATACTGGAGCTTGTATGGAGGAGGTGCCATGGTAACCTAATGGTATGGAACTGTGACATAATCAAATGGCGCCCTGCAATAAAATTGCACGGCGTCACGCGCCCTCTGATGGTAGGAATCCCAGCAGTCTGCATGCCAAACAGCTCCATAATACCAAGTGAAGCAAAAAAATACTGCAGATGCATAGCACCGCTGAATATAGCGGCGTTGCATGGCATATCACACACTGTCAGAAGAACCACCAGTCCATACACCCACAGAGCATGGTCAATGTCGATAGGACCAAAAAAATGGCCGGAAATTCCCAAAAAGTAAATAAAGTTATAGAGAACTGAGTCTCAAAAGTAAAACAGTCTACTAAACATATCAAATAGGACCGAGGCTGATGAGACCCATACTGATGACATGCACAGCTATGACAGCGATAGAGGCACTGAAAAAACGAACGGGGGAAAAAAATGTGATGGAAAAAAAACAGTTAAGTCAAAAGGACAAAAAGGGAACTCTAACCCAAAGGGTCCAAGCGGCCAATATGGCACATTGGTTGATGCAAACTGGCCTATATTCTGGCAGGGAAACTGTGTGTGGAAAAAGAGATTGCTATTGAGTGGTATAGCAACAGCATTTGTCTAATAAGATGGCAATGGTATTGTGGATCCCAAAGTGCGAGGGAGGGGGGAAAAGAAGGAGGAGTAGACCACCATTCACACACAGACTGTGGTCTATGGTCTCTGGTGTTCTGGACCCCCAGAGATGAAACCCTCCAAAAAAGGTTTGAAGGAGATCGCCTCGTTGAGTCCAGGGAAAGATGTAGCATTCAACCTATATATCCACCGTTGTTCCCTCTGTAACAATATTTTGTTCCAGTCGCCTCCTCGCATTCCGGGGTGCACCCTATCTAATATTATAAATTTAACGCGTGGAGCAATTCCACCGTGGAAATACAAAACATGGCATCCTAATGGTAGATCCGGATTGCAGGATTGCATACTAGAGATGTGGTGGTATGCTCTCTGCCAAAATTCGTTCTTGGTTTTGCCTACATAGAAACATGAACAGTCGCACTGTAGCAGTCGCATTGTAGCAGGTACACAACACTGTGTGTTCTACAATTTGCAAAGTGCTTCAAAGCAAATTTTACGTTGTTCGGAAGAATTATTTTGGTAGTAACATCCATATATTGGCAGTAGCCACAGCCGCCACATTTAAAAATACCAAACCTTTTGCATGAATCCTTAGGGCCTCCCTTAAATTCGCTGGATACCAGCTTGTCATGTAGGAATCTAGCTCTATGGAATGTAAATGATGGATGCTCTGACACAAATGGTCTCACTAAGAAGTCCAGTGCCAGAACATGCCAGTATTTTTGCACAATACTTTTAAAACATTTTTGTTGGTTTGAAAACCGGGTAATAATTTGTACCTGTTGTCAGTCTTTTGTTTCCTTGTCCCTTACAGTAGTTCTTGTCTGGTTTTAGAATTAGCCTTTTTAAAAGCCTTCTTGAGGCATTTATGGGAATAGCCACGAGCGAGGAGCCTGAGCCTCAGTTTGTCTGCTTCCCTCTTAAAGCTAACCTCGTTGGAGCAATTGCGTCTAATGCGCAAGTATTGACCAAAGGATATCGATTTGATGAGGTTCACTGGATGAAAACTTGTGGCCTGGAGAATGCCATTGGCCTGGGCAAGCAATGTCAAAACCCCAGGAGTCTTCGGGAAGGGAGGAATGGTTTTCTTAGCTAAGCACACCCCCTGCCTGCATGCCTGAACTAGCGGCAGATGGATTTCAGGAAGTAAATGCTACATGAATCATCTTCACTTACTCAAGATGGCCACAGCCAGAACTGCTAGAAGGTGTTTTTCAAAGTGATTTCTTAGCAAAATAAAGCACTGAGACATGGATGGATGGGGGGAGTTTGTTTTGAATATTAAAAATGAATTAAACAGGGTTTTTAGTTTGTGGTGCTCAGATGCAGTGTAGTTCCTGTTTAACCACCTAATGACCGCCCCACATACATTTACAGTGGCAGGGCGGCCCTTAAGCGCAAAATCACATACCCTTTTTCAAGGGCTCTGGGGCGCGTGCACGTGCTCCCGAAGCCCTGCTCTCGCTGTGATTGGACACAGCGGGATCCAATTTAGCAGGTCTGGCAGACCCGATGTCCGCCAGAAACCCGGCGATCATTTGGAGAGAGGCAGAACGGCGGTCGGCTAGTAAGGAAGATGGGGATCTTGTGTTCCTACAGTGTAACCATCCCCCACACAGTTAACAAGCACTCCCAGGGAACACAGTTAATCCTCTGAATGTCCCTGATGTTAACACCTTCCCTCCAGTGTCATTAGTGCAGTGACAGTGTATTTGTTTAGCACTGATCACTGTATTGGTGTCACTGGTCTCCAAAAAGTGTCACTTAGTGTCAGATTTGCCCGCCGCAATGTCACAGCCCCGCTAAAAATCCATGATCACTACCATTACCAGTAAAAAATATAAAATAAATAAAAAGTCCATAAATATATCCCATAGTTTGTAGATGCTATAACTTTTGTGCAAACCAATCAATTCACGCCTTTTGGGAATTTTTTTACCAAAAACATGTAACAGAATACATATTGGCCTAAATTAATAAAGAAATTTAGATTTTTTACATTTTTTGATTGGATGCTTTTTTTTTCCAATCAATATTTATTGAGTTTTAAGAGAAGGCATACAGCAGTAGACATAGTTGCAGACGCAGCTGCTGTAAAAACAATGAACAGAGAACAGAATTCCGCTAACGTTTTTGTAAAGTGTAGTATGACACACACAATGGTACTAGTGTCATACATCTGGTAATCCTGTTGCAAGGCATTGAACATTCTGAGTATAGCCAGTAAACCAGTGCAAAATAAACTAAAGTGAAATATGGAGAGAAGTCCTTTATTCCAAGCCCCATAGTTTATTATACATATCAGACTTTTCGTAAATGGGGGTCTTTGGGCCTAAGGTAAAACACTCATGGCTCCATTGTAGGTTTAAATTGAAAGTGTAGGAGGGGAGATGTAGGGATGAAATAAAAAAAGAAGGGGGACGGGGATACTAGTGAGGAAATGGGGGTTGATATGGGGGTGTGGGTGCTATAAGTGGCCTTTGAAGGTATGGGAAGGGTAAGAAAAGGGGGATAGTAATTCCCGTCTTCTCTCTTGCCCAAGGTGTAAGTGGACAGCTATGCTAGGTGACTCTTGTATTCATCTGTCGTGATGAAATGTGTCCAACAGGACCAAGTGTCCAAGAATTTGGAAGGGGTATCTTTCGCTTGATGGACAAGTTCCTCCATTTCTGCGATTCTTGTGATTAGTTGAAACCAGTCTGCAATGGTCCGACGAACGCCATCGGGCTGGGATGTACAACCTGGCAGCATTCACTAAATGCATGGCTAAAGAGCGTAGGTATGTCTTTTTTGGCATTGTGGAGTGGTGCCGCAGAAATTGTGAGTACTCTAAAGCGAAAGTGGTGATTTGATTTGTGAGACAGTGAACTTCCGTCCAGAATGGTTGCATTTTAGAGCAGTACCACCAGATGTGCAAAAGCAACCCCAACTCTTAACCACACCACCAGCACTGGGAGGGGATTGTAGGTTAGATCTTATGTAGCTTAAGGGGGTTTCTTTACCATCTAGAAAAAAATGTAAATCTGTTTTCTTGCATGTGGACGTTTACAGTCCCTTTGTCAATAAATGTGTAGATATTTTCCCACTCAGGTTTGGATAGATCTAAGGATAGGTCTTGTTCCCATCTGTGACTTGCTGTATTAGATTTAGTGTCATAATCGGCAAACAGCATATATATCAGAGATTAGGTGTCTTTGAGGTTCTTGTCTTAAACATATTGACTTGAATGGTGTGAGCTGACTGGACCAGTCAGTTCCAGATTGGGATCTGTCAAGAAAGTGTCGAATTTGGGTGTAAGACCAGAATGGGAATGACTTATTTGTCATCTGGGAAGAGAGTGATTGCAAAGTGAGAGGGCGGCCATATCCCATGGGTAGCGAGATATGGCCATATGTCTAGGAGAAAGGAGGCGGACATGCCTGGTAGGAAGTCTGGGTTTTGGCAGATCGGTGTCAGGGGACCTGGGATAGATGAGATTGTATATTTGCGGCAGGCTTCTCTAAAAGTTACTAACGTAGCGTTAATGAGAGGGTGGGTTTTATATGTTGACGGGGTATGTCTGCTAGTTATCCAGGGGAGTTGGTGTAAGGGCGAGGGCGTTATCACATGTTCCAATTGTACCCATGCTTTGACCTTGAAGTGAACATTCCAATCAACAATCCTAGCCAGTTGACAAGCTTGGTGGTATTGCAAAATGTCTGGGAGGCCTATGCCCCCTTTTAGTTTGGGAATCGTTAGTCTATGATAGCTCAATCTAGGGTGGGAAGTGCCCCATAAAACGGTTGTGCAGGAATGAAGTGAGAAAAGTATTTGGAAGTTTTATCGGTATGGTTTGTAGTAGGTATAGTACTCTCGGTAGGATATTCATTCATTTACCGGATAGTGTAGTATTTCCAGCAAAGATGAGTTTTATTAAAATCATAAGGATGTACTCACATTGAACAATAAAGCACAACATCTATCTCCTACGAGTGGCGAGCTCATCAACCTCAGTCAGTGTAGAGTGCCTATTTCGTACCCCTTTGTTCTTTTATTACCTGTTTCACCTATACTGAGGTACCAAGACAGAGAAAGTACCTACTCTGGTCCAGGGATCCCAAGGAGAGACAACCCCCACCAGCATTTGCTTTTTTGTGGTTTTCCCATTACCGCAAGGTAAGGGGCCACTGCTCACTTTTGTGTGATCTATGCACGAAGAGGATACACACCCTTTCTCTTCAGGCACCCCACTTTGCTATTTGCACATTGGACTCTAATGCCCCGTACACACGGTCGGACTTTGTTCGAACATTCCGACAACAAAATCCTAGGATTTTTTCCGACGGATGTTGGCTCAAACTTGTCTTGCATACACACGGTCACACAAAGTTGTCGGAAAATCCGATCATTCTGAACGCGGTGACGTAAAACATGTACGTCGGGACTATAAACGGGGCAGTGGCCAATAGCTTTCATCTCTTAATTTATTCTGAGCATGTGTGGCACTTTGTCCGTCGGATTTGTGTACACACGATCGGAATTTCCGACAACGGATTTTGTTGTCGGAAAATTTTATATCCTGCTCTCAAACTTTGTGTGTCGGAAAATCCGATGGAAAATGTCCGATGGAGCCCACACACGGTCGGAATTTCCGACAACACGCTCCGATCGGACATTTTCCATCGGAAAATCCGACCGTGTGTACGGGGCTTAAGAAGAAATAATATCACTGAACTCTTTATTTATTCTCCAGTTTTTCACTTGTGCACAATATTTCTTTTGGATTTTTTTTTTTTGGATTTTTCAGATTCATTTTGATTGACTTATCATTGTGGCACCATTTGATTGTGATGTGATTGGAGTGTGTATGTCACACACCACCTTGCACCTTTCATGCGATTTTGCACGTTTTCACAGGAAGTTTTATTTATTGCTGTGTTTTGCACATTCATTTATTTGTACCTTATGTCCAGGGCTGCACACATTGCTCAGTACTATCTTATGACTTTATGATTATTTGCACAACAAGTTTTATTTTTGGTTTTTGCATAGTTATTGCTGTACTTTGCACAATAATGTATTTACACCTTCAGGTCTTCACATTAGTGTACATTATTATTATGTGATCGTCTGCAGATATAATTTTTATTTATTGCAGAATTTTGCACATTATTTTGTTTGCACTGTCCTTTAGGGCTTTAGATATTGCACATTTACTTGGGACTGCCCTTTATTATTACTATTTTATGATTTTATACTACATCGTAGTATACACAACCTTGCTGCTGGCAGCTTTAATTTCCCTCTGGGCTGCAGCATTTACCTCGTACTGCTACCTGTAGCAGCACTTTCTCACTTCACCCGGATAGCGCAGCATCTACCCCCACCCTTTCCAAACCTACGCTGCATGGCCTCCCTGATCCTGCAAAGCCTGCGGAAGGATCCTCGTATTCGTGGTATCAAGGAGAAGGAACAATACTGGCTGGCAACCCTCCTTGATCCACGTTACAAGGGTAAAGTTGCAGACCTTATCTTGCCATCACAGAGGGAGCAGAGGATGAAACATCTTCGGGAGGTCTTGCAGAAAGGTCTGTGCAACGCGTTCCCAGAGACTGGGAGGTTACAAACTCCTGTTTCTGGACAACGTGTTGCTGAGGCTTCGGTCAGTAAAAGAAGTAGCGGTGGAGAAGGTGGCCGTCTCACTGATGCGTTCAGACAATTTTTTACCCCAAGGTATGATCGGTTCCAGCAACCGTCGCCAGCATCTGTTTTACATGGTGCAGGAACACCTAGGGGCAAGATCTGACTTGGACACCTTTCCCACCGAAAATCCTCTGGGTTACTGGGTCTTGAAGATGGATCACTGGCCAGAGCTTGCACAGTATGCAATTGAGCTACTGGCCTGTCCTGCATCCAGCGTTCTTTCGGAACGCACATTCAGTGCTGCTGGAGGCTTTGTAACCAATCACAGGGTGCATCTGTCCACCAACTCGGTCGATCGACTGACCTTCATAAAAATGAATCAGTCTTGGATCACCACCAGCTACCAAGCACCTGATGATGATGTAACCGAATAATTTTTTTTGAAATGTCAGATCCCTTCAAAGACTGCCTATGCTGATGCTGAGTGACTATCCTGTTATGCTGAGTAATTATCCTCTTCGTCCTCAATGATCATGCTGATAGCTTGTAAGAACATTTTTGGTTCTGGGCGCCGCCACCAGTGCCTAAGTTCCAATTTTTCAGCCCCTGTTTAACAGGGGCGTGTAATTACAATTTTTTATGCAATTCTTTGCAGCAGGGCTAGTTCCTGCACTCCAAATAGAGTATCTGTGAGGGGTTACAGTGTTGTGGCACCAGTGCCTAAGGCCCAATTTTTCAGCCCCTGTTTAACAGGGGCGTGTAATTACAATTTTTGATGTAATATTTCACAGCAGGGCCTGTTTCTGCGGCCACCAAGAGTAACTGTGAGGACTTACAGTGTTGTGGCACCACCACCACCACCAAAGGCCCAATTTTTCTGCCCCTGTTCAACAGGGGCATGTAATTACAATTCTTGATCTAATATTTCACAGCAGGGCCCTGTGAGGGCTTACAGTGTTGTGGCCACAACAACACCTAAGGCCTAAATTTCTGCTATATATAGTATATAGGGCAGGCCCCTACTTTCAAACATCCAACTTACAAACGACTCCTACTTGCAAACGGAAGGAGACAACAGGAAGTGAGATGAAATCTACCCCTAGGAAGGAAAATTCTCTCCTGTAAGAATTAATATGGGAAAAACTTTTCTCCTTTACACTGATGCTTTATCACCAATCCTTGTTTCACTAAAAACCCCAAAATTTCAAAAAACATTTGTCATTGGGACAAAAAGTGAGGTGAAATCTTCTGAAGAGGAGCACAGACAGCAAAACAAATGTCACAGGGGTGATAACCCTTCCCTATGTTTTCCAAAAAGCTTAAAATAGATTTTTTGGCTGGAGCTAAACACGTTAAAAATGTACCAGTTCAAAATTACAAACAGATTCTACTTAACAACAAACCTACAGTCCCTGTCTTGTTTGCACCGCCTGTATACTGCTATTCAGAGTATATAGGGCCTGGGGGCCCCACACCTTTCTTTTTTTAATTTGGGTGCGGGATTCCCCTTAATATCCATACAAGACCCAAAGGTTCTGGTAATGGACTGGGGGGTACCCATGCCGTTTGTCTCACTGATTTTCATCCATATTGCCAAGACCCGATATTACATTAAAGCCGCAAGCAGTTTTAAATTACTTTTATTCCTTTAAAAATGTCATTTTGTGCAGGGACTGTTATAAGTACGGGAAACACGCGCCACTTTACAGGCATACTATAGACACCCCCAGGTACGATATTTAAAGGAATATTTCACTTTTTTTTCTTTTTTTACTTTAAGCATCATTAAAATCACTGCTACCGAAAAAACGGTCGTTTTTAAAACTTTTTTTTGCATTGATACATGTCCCCTGGGGCAGGACCCGGGTCCCCAAACCCTTTTTAGGACAATACCTTTTGATTTCAAACATTCGAGTCCCATAGACGTCAATGGGGTTCTAACGTTCGTGCGAATTTTCAGTCCGTTCGCAGGTTCTGGTGCGAACCGAACCGGGGGGTGTTCAGCTCATCCCTAATCCTCTACTACTTACTTGGTGACGGCTGATGTAGCCACTTAAAAACTATTATTCAATATCAGGATGCGGCACTAGCATTGAATTGGGAACTCAGTAAAAGGGATGATATCCCTCACATGCAGAAAGTTTTTTTGGGTCATGCATTGGAGTTCTGCAAGACCCATAACTACTTTTGGTATGATGGCCTTTTTTTCTTCCAGCAGGTTGGCGTGGCTATGGGAGCTAAATATGCTTCCAGCCTTGCCAACCTGTTTATGGCAGAGTGGGAGGACAAATATGTATATGGTAGAAGACTCCCTCAACTCAAATTTTATCAGAGATTCATAGATGACCTCCTGTTCATCTGGGAGGAATCAGAAGAATCTGTGATTCAGTTTCTAGGGGATCTGAACACTAATCCCAACAACATCAAATTGGAGTATGTGATTAGTGATCGATCTGTTAATTTCCTGGATTTAACTATCGAGATGGATAAGAATGCTTTGAGGACTAAAGTATATTTCAAATCAACGGACCGTATTAGTTTTCTGTCAGAAGTGGCCATCACCCGGCCTGGATTAAAAACATCCCGAAGGGCCAGATGCTCAGAGTCCGCAGGAACTGCACAGAACTGCACAGTACAAAATTATTACATTGCACAATCCCATGTACTCAAAGAAAGATTCCTTCAAAAGGGATATAAGGAGAGTTTTCTGGACAAAACTATTCAAGAGTAGGGATGAGCCAAACACCCCCCTGTTCAGCACCATAACTTGCGAACAGGCAAAAAATTTGTTCGAATATGCGAACACCGTTAAAGTCTATGGAACACGAACATGAATAATCAAAAGTGATCATTTTAAAGGCTTATATGCAAGTTATTGTCATAAAAAGTGTTTGGGGACCTGGATCCTGCCCCAGGGGACATGGATCAATGCAAAAAAAGTTTTAAAAACGGCCGTTTTTTCGGGAGCAGTGATTTTAATAATGTTTAAAGTGAAACAATAAAAGTGTAATATTCCTTTAAATTTCGTACCTGGGGCGTGTTTATAGTATGCCTTTAAAGGTGCGCATGTTTCCCGTGTTTAGAACAGTCTGACAGCAAAATGACATTTCAAAGGGAAAAAAAGTCATTTAAAACTACTTGCGGCTATTAATGAAACACATAAAAGTTCATTGATAAAAACGGCATGGGAATTCCCCACAGGGGAACCCCAAACCAAAATTTTAAAAAAAATGGCATGGGAATTCCCCACAGGGGAACCCCAAACCAAAATTAAAAAAAAATGATGTGGGGGTCCCCCTAAATTCCATACCAGGTCCTTCAGGTCTGGTATGGATATTAAGGGGAACCCCGACCAAAAAAAATAAATGGCGTGGGGTCCCCCTCAAAATCTATAGCAGACCCTGCAGGTCTGGTATGGATTTTAAGGGGAACCCCGCGCCAAAATAAAAAAAAACGGCAGGGGGTCCCCCCAAAAATCCATACCAGACCCTTATCTGAGCACGCAACCTGGCAGGCCGCAGGAAAAGAGGGGGGGGATGAGAGAGCAGCCCCCTCTCCTGAACCATACCAGGCCACATGCCCTCAACATTGGGAGGGTGCTTTGGGGTAGCCTCCCAAAACACCTTGTCCCCATGTTGATGAGGACAAGGGCCTCATCCCCACAACCCTTGGCCGGTGGTTGTGGGGGTCTGCCAGCGGTGGGGTTTTCGGAATCTGGAAGTCCCTTTCACAAGGGGACCCCCAGATCTCGGCCCTCCCCCCTATGTGAAATGGTACCATTTTACAAAAAAACTGTCAAAAATGTTAAAAATGACAGGAGACAGTTTTTGACAATTCCTTTATTTAAATGCTTCTTCTTTCTTCTATCTTCTTTCTTCTATCTTCCTTCGGTTTCGTCCTCCATCTTCTTCTTCTTCTTCTCCCTCCATGCCATCATGGATGCGGAGTGGCCCCGAGGAGAAGAAGGGAAGAAGACGCCGACGCCGCGGAGGAAGATGCCGGATGAGAACACCGAAGGAAGAACCAGAAGAACCAGAAGAAGGAGGTGGAGGAAGAAACTGAAGGAAGATAGAAGAAAGAAGAAAGAAGGAGCATTTAAATAAAGGAATTGTCAAAAACTGTCTCTTGTCATTTTTAACATTTTTGACACTTTTTTAGTGAAATGGTAGGGTACCATTTCACACAGGGGGAGGGCTGGGATCTGGGGGTCCCCTTATTAAAGGGGGCTTCCAGGTTCCGATAAGCTCCCTGCCCACAGACCCCCACAACCACCAGCCAAGGGTTGTGGGGATGAGGCCCTTGTCCCCATCAACATGGGGACAAGGTGTTTTGGGGGGCTACCCCAAAGCACCCTCCCAATGTTGAGGGCATGTGGCCTGGTACAGTTCAGGAGGGGGGGTGCTCTCTCGCCCCCCCCTCTTTTCCTGTGGCCTGCCAGGTTGCCTGCTCAGATAAGGGTCTGGTATGGATTTTTGGGGGGACCCCCTGCTGTTTTTTTTTAATTTTGGCGCGGGGTTCCCCTTAAAATCCATACCAGACCTGCAGGGTCTGGTATAGATTTTGAGGGGGACCCCACGCCATTTATTTTTTTGGGTCGGGGTTCCCCTTAATATCCATACCAGACCTGAAGGGCCTGGTATGGAATTTAGGGACACCCCCCACGTCTTTTTTTTTTTTTAATTTTGGTTCAGGGTTCCCCTGTGGGGAATTCCCATCAATGAACTTTTATGTGTATTGTCGGACCGGCAATTCATTAATAGCCGCGAGTAGCATAAATGACTTTTTTCCTTTGAAATGTCATTTTGCTGTCAGACTGTTCTAAACACGGGAAACATGCGCCCCTTTACAGGCATACTATAGACACCCCCCAGGTACGAAATTTAAAGGGATATTACGCTTTTATTGTTTCACTTTAAACATTACTAAAATCACTGCTCTCGAAAAAACGGCCGTTTTTAAAACTTTTTTTGCATTGATCCATGTCCCCTGGGGCAGAACCCAGGTCCCCAAACACTTTTTATGACAATACCATGAATATAAGCCTTTAAAATTAGCACTTTTGATTTTTCCCATAGACTTTTAAAAGGTGTTCCGCGGCATTCAAATTGTTCGCTGTTCGGCGAACTGGCGAACAGCCGATGTTCAAGTCGAACATGAGTTCAACTCGAACCCGAAGCTCATCTCTATTCAAGAGATAGCAGAAATCCCTAGAGAACAGTGCTTAAAGGAAAAGGATGACTTATTAGTGGATAACCAACATCAGTGGGGTTTCATTCAGCAAATTTTCATTGCCAGTATAAGGAGAGTTGATCTTCAAAAAACACTGGCACATTCTATTTGGGTTAGGTTAAGCAACCCAAATTCATCTACAGATGGGCCCCCAAAATTGGGGATAGGAAAGAAAAATTCTAAACCCACCCCATGAACAAGCCATTAAAATAGATTTAAAAGGCTTTTATGCATGTAGGAAATGCATCTGCTGCAGGACTGCCAAGGTCAGCAACAGAGGTAGAACTGAAATCACCAATAGGGATGAAGAATCTTTTGCAATAAGGGAATTTATTACTTGCAATTCCTCTTATGTAGTCTATATTTTATGGTGCCTGTGCGGGCTATTTTATGTAGGTCGCACTAAGAGACTTTTAAAGATACGGGTTGCAGAACATATGGCAAACATCAGGAAGGGGTTCAAACATCATAGTGTGTCTCTTCACTTCAAAGAGAAACATGATCAGGACCCGAGCCTGCTGTAATTTTGTGGTATTGATCATGTTCATCCCTCTTGGAGGGGATCTAATCGGGTCAGGGATCTATCTCAGAGAGAGACCCGATGGATCTTTTTGATGAAGAGTTTATTTTCAAGAGGGATGAACATTGAATTAGACCTGAGCTGCTTTATCAGCAATTTTTAATGGGTGAAAGTAATATTATCTACAGCAGGAATATGCAATTAGCCAGCTGTTGCAAAACTACAAGTCCCATCATGCTCTGCCTCTAGTGTCATGCTTGTGGCTGTCAGAGTCTTGCTATGCCTCATGGGATTTGTAGTTCTGCAACAGCTGGAGGTCCACTAATTGCATATCCCTGATCTACAGCATCAGTCCCTGTGGTATGTTATTAATATATTTTTCATATACACATAATTTTTCAATTTATTATGCACTCTATGAGCATTTTCCATCATGCTTAGGGATAGCATGGGGTACTGTGCCTAAATGATGAGTTTTAGGATGGGGCTGGTTGGCAGGAGATGTCACACTGCTGCTTATCAGTCTGCCTGCATTCTCTGCTAAGTTATTTAAAAGGTAGTTCTAATAACATCTAGTCTCTATTTTTTACTTTTTCTGCTATATAGATTTTTTTTGCTGATTTTTATATTTTTATATTTTTTTATATTTTAAATCATTGGTCATGTTTTATGGATGTATTTTTTAGAGGTATTAAACTCACTCACGTGTGTTGATCATATGATTAACTATAATAATATTATTTACCAATTTGTGTACTTGCTCATCACTATTTTGAACTTTATTAAAACATCACTGCAATAATAGGCTGTAAAAGGCGGTGTATTGTGAAGATGGGGACACAGGAAGTGAGCAGGAGCTAGTTGCTTTGTCTCCGCCAACTTGGGGAGTCTAGGAAATAAAGGGAGAAGCATTATGCCGTACTGCCAATCCCATGAATAAGTCGGTTACGACGAAACACGTCGGGGCGTGGCTATACGGCAAGCATCTGAAGCGTGACTCAAGACGTTGTGACGTGACACGCTGCATCGAATGGTGGAGGCTTGGGTGAGACTGCACAGCTGACACACTATCCTGGGTCCGCCGTGACCACTATAGATCACTTTACCAGTGCATGGAGTTTATGTTACAATTTCCTTTGGAGTGTTTTTTTGGCTTTTTTCTTTGGTTTTTACACATGTGAGTGCAATGGTGTGTGTTGGTTTGAATTTTTAATAAATTTGCTGTACTTTATCACACTATTTAGAGCATTTTTTCATTTTCATGTGGAGCAATCACTTCTTGAGTAAAAGGATTTGTTGCATTTACGCTCGCTATTTGGAGATCACGTTTGGAATCTGGAGATCACATTTTAATCCCCAATAAGTGTGGGTTGAGGCGACTTATGCTAAACACGAGAGTGGCAGGCAATTGTAGCTGGTGAGTGCAAATCTTTAAGTGGGAGTGGAAGCACAAACACTGAGGTATGGTGGAAGATCACAAAGAACAACTAAGAGTTTTCATTTATAGATTTTTTCAGACCAATCATTGGAATATTCATAGTTTATGAACTTTATGTCAACACTTTATTCATTGTTTTCAAATCTGTCACAGGGTGTGTTGTTTTGATTATTATGTGATATGATGTGTTTGCTCACAGTGTTCACCAATAACTTTTTTTGTTGGAATATATTCACATGATATGAACTTTATGTTAAGACTTCATTTATCATTTTCACATCTGCCACAGGGTGTGTTGTTTTGAACATTATGTGATAGGATGTGTTTGCTCACAGTGTTCACCAATAACTTTTTTTGTCAGATCACATTCATATTGTGACTGATTTTCAGTGAGGGTATTATTGTCAATATTCACACATATATACTTTTACTGTTCATTTAGATCGATCATTGCTTTCATTAGCACATTTTTATTTTTTATTTTTTTATATATTTGAGCGCTTCTATTTATTCCACTTATCTATAGAGGTTTAAATTCAGTCATGTATTTGTTACATATTAAGTGGCAGCTATAGTTTATTTAAATTATACTTTTTTCACTTATTCAGAAGCGCAGTGGAGGTATCACAGGGTGTAGGGCGTTAGCTTGTGTACCATCAGGTGTGCATTTTTACAAGAAGTACCATTTGAGATGTAGTTCGATATCCACAAAAATAGTGGGGCCCGTGAGAAGGGAGGGGTCTAGCCTCCACGGCGGGAGAAGGGTGGTGATGCCAGAGAACGTTAAGGAGATTGAAATAGGGTTATGGGCTGATAGGAACATTGGGTCTATGCTCGCTTGGTGGAGCATAGGTAGGTCTCTCTGAGAGATGAACAGGTAGTCAAATCTGGAGTATCTTTGGTGCAGATTTGAGAAAAAGGTGAAGTCTCTACCGTTAGGGTTTAGCGTCCACCAGGAATCATATAGTAGTAGGTCACGTAATGGTGATTTAATTGCTAAGAGGGCTGAGTAGGGAAGGGTGGATGCGCCATTGGATGTATCTTGGAGGGGATTCCGAGAGACGTTAAAGTCGCCTCCGAGAATCGGGATACCTTCCTGAAAGGTGGAGATGGTACAGGATATAGCTCTGAAAAAGGGGACCTGTTGGCTATTTGGTGCATAGGTATTAGCCAAGGTAATCATTTTACCATGGCATGTCCCTTTCAGGAAGAGGTATCTGCCCTCTTTGTCCGAGCGTGAATCTAAAAGTTGGAAGGGGCAATGTTGAGCTATTAGTATAGAAACTCCTTTGGATTTAGACGTCTGGTCAGTTGCATGATATGTCATGGGATAGTAGCGATTTGTAAGTTTGGGAATGGAGTCATTGCGGAAGTGTGTCTCTTGTATAAATATGACATCCGCTTTGTTTTTTTGCATTGTGAGAAGCAGTCGGGATCCCTTTTCAGGTGTGTTGAGGCCACATGCATTAAGCAAAATTATTTTGAGAAGTTTGTCACCTGCAGACGATGGAGGGGCCATGGTCAGGTTGTTTGAGGAGAACTACCCCGATGACAGACAGGTCAAGAATTTGGAGTTGCTAGCTGAACAGTCTCGGGCGAGAGAGAAGGGGAGAAGAGAAAGAGAAAAAAGAAAGGGGGGGTTGTGGCAATGGGAGGGGAGGAGGAGGAGCGTAGAGGGAAGCCTGAAAGTAGAAATGGGGGTAGTATCTGGCGACAGGTGAGAACCCGCTCACTTGGGAGGATAAGAACCATCTAGGCGGTTTCGCCAGAAGTAGTCAGTGGTGTTGAGGAGTGGAAGAGCGAAGGTATGTGCAAGAGCAAGGATCACCACTGTGTGGGGGTTAGTTTTACTGGAAGAATAGCGTCAAAGAAATGCTCCGCCAGACAGGCAGCCAGTGAGAGCGTATTTGAGATGTGTTCGAGAAGGCTGTGTGGCTGGGTATGCCTGAGAGAGTGCTTATTGAGCAATAGCGTGAGGGGACAGCTATGAATGCAGTGCCTGTCTTATAAGTAAGGGATATGGAGAGGTGAACCATATGGTCAACCGAGTGCATAGGGTTGAGAATGACCATTGGTCAAGGACTTTGGGGGCTTGCTTAAGATAGAGGACTAGTTGCCAAGAATGGAGCCTTGTCTAACATGTATAGGAACATTACAACATTATAACCACAGCATTATAACTATAACCGTTAAACAGTAGCACAGTTGGAACAGATAAACACATTAACGAGTAATACCCTTATGGGTTCTGTGGGAGGGGAAAGTCACACTGTCAGAACAACTGTGGGGCTATAATCTGAAAAATTGAGAAATGGGCTCCCAAATTCCCTTAGGATTGTGGTCTTAAGGGGGATGACAAAGATGTGGTCTAGGTGGGTGCCCCTGGGAGGGGGGTAGTTTGATGGGGTCAATCAGAAGGGTCCTATAGATTTTGGTGATATATGTATGTTGGGTTGGGTAGAGAATGAATAAGATGTCGTCCAGGAGGTATACATATGAGCCCTTCTCTAGCATTGTTTCTTGCAGCTTTGATATAGTGGAGGGGTGACCTGAGAGTGTGATCATAGCTCGGTCTATGTAGACGGACCTTTGGAGGTTCGGCATACATAGCTCTCGCCAGTAAAGATATGAGGCACTTTGAGCCCTAATCTGAGACATCATAGTGCATTGTCATAATACAATGATCATCAATTCAAAGTAAGCTTGGTTTGATTAACTAATTTACCCCATCTACCAGGTTGTGAGACAGTGCTCTCTGTTCACAAAGTCTCAAGTGTAGCTGACAGCCTGAGAGGGATCACAAAACAAAAATAAAAACATTTTTTTTCAAGCACTGGGGAGTAGAACAGGAATAGCTAGGCTTTGTGTTCCGGATATAGCAAATATATAGATCGCATGATATTCCTGAGTGGTGGAGGGGATTAAAATCAGATCAGTACAGAGATATACCAACGATTTGCTTAGTGTGTGAAAGTAGATGATCCTTGTGAGGCTGTCAGACCTATAATGAAGAGCAGTAAGCGGTATCGCAGGGCATGTTATATCTGGGACCTGCTAACTGCTTTGTAGCTAATAGCCTGGAGAGGAACCAATCTCTAGTATTGGAGCAGTATCATTTATGTAACAGCCACAAAGGGGGGGGGGGGGGTGCAGGATGGCTCACAGGATGTAGTGTGTAGAAGAATATAGGTGAAGTAAATCGTGCCCTGCAGTAGAGCTACAACAGGAGGCCGCAGGAGGTGTAGATCACTGCTGGTTAAATGTGTTGTTTACCTTACAGGGGTCCCAATCAGATATCCCGTAGGTCAGTTAGTGGAGAGCGGATCCTGTGAGTCCTCCTAGCTACAGGTAGAGAAGGGGGAGAAATCGATTAATGTTTTTGTGAGTAGATAGTTTGTCTACATTAGGAGCATAGAGAGGGTTAAAAAGGAGGCAGTCTTTATATCAGCTGACTTTAAGGTAAAGTATGGCAGCATACTGTATAGAGAGGCGCATTACTTAAGCTGAGTTTCAGGGGGAGGGTGAAAGAGAGATCCTCTTACTTGGCACTTTTTGGTACGGTGCCTGTATCAAAGGGTGCAGTTGCTGTTCGTGGGAGCAGAGAGAGAAGGGAAAAAAGGCATTAACTACCAGGGGTGGACGTTGCAGACCCAGCCTGTAAGGGATGTTTGAGATAGTGCTCCTGTCAAGGTAAGGGAGTAAGTGAGTGTTCCACAGCTGGGGGGGGGTAAGCTGTTAGGAATATGCCCAAAGTGCAATGGCTAAAGTGTTGCTCGCTTCTCAGCGGTTAACAGTTCTGTGAAGCAGCAGGGATGGGGGGGTGCAATATCCCACAGCAATAAGCATCATAGTCACTAACAAAACAGGGGGGAGAAGCAACAAGGGTATGAATACTCATCCAGATAGTAGATGTGGTGCTGACATCAGGTCACTTGTCACGCCGTGCCCTTGGAGATTGTGGTGATTTTGTGGTGCTCGGATGTTGATGTTGGACCCCCATAGAGGTGAGAGATCTTGCTTCTGATGGTGACCGCTGCCGGCGGTAGTGCTGATCTTGTGCATCCATGGGTTCTTCTCTGGAAGGTGGGGGTTTCATGTCGGGCGTGCAAAATTCTGTATACCAGTTAGGGACTTCCATCTGCGGTATGTTGAGTAGAGGTCGACCGATATGGGTTTTTCTCTGGCCGATGCCGATATTTAGAAATCGCGGTGGCCGATGGCCGATATATGATGCCGATTTTTTTGGGCCGATATATTAGGCCGATTTTTTTTCTTTTTTTTCCCTTCATCTCATAAAATCTAACAGTTAGACCCCTTTCACACTGGGGCGTTTTTCAGGCGTTTTTGGGCTAAAAATAGCGCCTGTAAAGTGCCTGTAAAACGGCTCCCCTGCAGTCTCAGTGTGAAAGCCAGAGTGCTTTCACACTGAGGCGATGCGATGGCAGGATGTTAAAAAAAAGTCCTGCAAGCAGTATCTTTGGAGCGGTGTATACCGCTGCTCCACCACTCCTGCCCATTGAAATGAATGCGCACCGCTGCCAAAGCGCCTGCAAAGCGCTTCGCAGCAGCGTTTCATGGGCGCATTTTACCCCTTCCTCAGCCGCTAGCTGGGTTATAAGCGCCCCGCTAGCAGCCGAATACCGCCGCTAAAATGACGATAAAGCGCCGCTAAAACTAACAGTGTTTTACCATCAACGCCTGCCCACTCCAGTGTGGAAGCAACCTTAACTAATAAGTGATACAGAAAATTTTTTACATTTAAACATTTATTAAACAAAACAAACCTCCAATCAGTTCACTTGTATGTAGAATTTAGATTTAAAAAAAAAAACTATATCTTAAATATTAAATACACAAAAACAGGTAATCAAAACTTTTGGACGAAAAAAAATGGGGTAACTTTACTGCTTTTTTTTTTTTTTTTATTTCATTAATTTTTTAAAAAAACTAACCGCTATTTTATTCCCTAGGGTCTCTGCTAAAAAAAAATATATATATATAATGTTTGGGGGTTCTAAGTGATTTTCTAGCAGAAAATACAGGATTTTTACTTGTAAGCAACAAGTATCAGAAAAGATTGAGTCTTTAAATGGTTAAACTGAGAACTTCTACACACGGAGTTCAGTCTATTGATAAAAGAACCTGAAGAGATACAATGTATCTTCTTATCACTTGGCAGGCTGCCCAGGGAGGAGAGAATCCTCTCCACAGATAACTTCAGGAAACTTGCATTGACTTCTATTACAGAAGTCATTTGCAAGTCCCGCTGAAGTTATAATCGGCTTTTTTTATCAGCACAATCGGCCGATGCCAATTAAGTAAAAAAAGCCAAATATCAGCCGATATATCGGTCGACCTCTAATGTTGAGTGTCTCGCAGAACATGCAGAGATCTTCTGGAACCTTTAATAAAGCTCTGCGGCCCTAATATGAAACAGCGAGGCAAAAGGGAAATTTCTAGCGATAGTGGATTCCTCTGGTTCGGAGGATTTCTAGCAGGGGGCGAAGATCCTTGCAATGTTGGAGGGTAATAGCTGACAGGTCTTGGAAGATGTGAATCTCACTTCCTCCATGAGAGAGCTGGATCCTGTTGAAGGCTTTGGTGAGGATCTCCTCTTTTAGCTTAAAGTCTGTCAGACAGCATAACACGTCACGCGGTGGGTCTGTCTCTCTGCCTCGAGGTCTGAGAGCCTGGTGGATGCGCTCCATCTCAATTACAGTGGTAAGGGGCCTATCAAGGAGGTTATTAAACAGGCCTGACACTGCGGGTAGTAGTTGCTCCAGTTCAACCGATTCGGGGAGGCCTCTTACCCGTTGGTTGTGTCTTCTGCCGCGGTTGTCCAAGTCTTCCATGTGGCGCTGTAGGTTCTGGAGTTGGAGGGTGTGTGTGTCGACTGTGTGGTGGATTCTCCTGATAGCTGTGTTCTGGTGTGCCACAGAGTGTTCAACCTCCTGCACTCTGCTGACTAGAGCATGGATGTCATGACAGTGTGTCCTTAAAGTCCACCGCTATTTTTTGGAGGTCACTCAAGCTGAGCTGCTGCTGTGGGAGCTGGATACTCTCAGCAGGGAAAGGGGGTACTACTGTTAAGGTCAATCTGGCTACTGCAGGGCCCAAGGGAAGTGAGTGGGCCTAGGATGACGCTGCCATGTTGCTGACCTGTGTCCGGAATATCTCTGGAATATTCTGGCTTATCCGCCCGCTATGTTCGCAGGGAGAGCTGAGGTGTTGCGGGAGGATGTCCCCATTTTATAAGGCACGAAGTCTTGTCTGGAGCCTCTGATGGAGCTTGATTGTGGTCGCTGTCGGCTGGAGCTCAAGGGTTAAGCAGCCATCTTCTTCCAAGGCAAGCCATGCCCCCCTGATTGGATATGTTTTATAGCAGAAAGAAAAAAATATTGTTTTTTTTTTCAAAATTGCCTGTTTTTTTTGTTTATAGCGCAAAAAATAAAAGACACAGAGGTGATCAAATACCACCAAAAGAAAGCTCTATTTGTGGGAAAAAAGGTAATCAATTTTATTCGGGTACAGCGTTGCATGACCGCACAATTGTCAGTTAAAGCAATGCAGTGCAGTATCACAAATAATGGCCTGGTCAGGAAGGGGGTAAAACCTTCCGGGCTGAAGTGGTTAAGCTTTGTTGATGGCTAGAAGGCTTTATGCAACAACCACACATAATAATAATGCACATTAGGTAAAATCAATGCGATTGTTCTCCTCACCAATATTCTAAGCTACATTTTCCGCTTGCTATTAGTATGTAAATATAGAGTATTACTTAGTTCCTCAAGTAATTAAATGCGGAGACAACTTTAAATAATTCAGAGCTACAGAAACGAAAAGAAAACCATTCTATGGGCAATAGATGTCAGAGGTTCAATTTACAGACACCCAGGTAATAGGAATCTTTAGGCTGATTGTTGCCAGGAAAGGGCTAAGTGCCATTTCTCTGGAATATCATCGTTGTTTTCAGGAGTTAAGTGATTTTATGCAAAATATAGGTTGTCCTGTGATGGCAGACAGGTATTCTCCCGAAAAATAACCTTTGGAAACGATTTATTTGAAGTTGCCATAGCGACAACTTCCCTCTCCCCAGCAGCGTCCAATAGCTTTAAGCAGATGAAGGAGAAGATGCATTGCTTCTATATAAAAACTGGTGGATGTCTGTCAATACTCATAACTGCGTTCAGTCAGTTATTCCATTGAGTAGTGTATATAGGGTGAGTCAAATCAAATTATCGAATTGGTTTGCTTTTTGCAAACATATGAGAAACGTACTCTTTTATATGGGACAGAAATAATTGTTTAATACAAAGTTGCCTGTTAACTTATATCACTGACCCAATGCATGAGCCAAACAAATAGTGACAGTTAAAAAAACAAGCTAGGTTTCACCCAAAGCCGCTGTGACTCACCAATGTGCTAAAGGGCAAGTCAGATTTCAGCAATGACACTGTGCTCCCTACTGTGTATATGAAGTTACTGCTGACAAAGAAATCAAATATAATCTGCTTTTTTCCAGCAATATGTTCACATTTAAAGGGTAAAAATGATAAAATTATCCCTTGTTAAAAAAATGATAAAATTATACCAGTTACAGTAAAGCCTCGTGCACACAGGATGATTTTTTTCCTCACCTAGACACCTTTGCTCCTGGCAGTAAAAAAAACAGCTTAACCACTTCAGCTCCGAAAGGTTCACCCCCCCTTCATGACCAGGTCAATTTTTGCGATATGGCACTGCGTTGCTTTAACCACTTAAGGACCGAGCCTCTTTTTGACACTTGTTGTCTACAAGTTAAAATCCGTTTTTTTTTGCTAGAAAATTACAAAAATTACAAGCGCAATTTTTTTGGAAAAAAATACAATTTTGACTTAAAAAAATAAGACAACAGTAAAGTTAGCCCAATTTTTTTCATATTGTGAAAGATAATGTTACGCCAAGGAAATTGATACCCAACATGCTTTAAAATTGCGTCCGCTCGTGGAATGGTGACAAACTTTGACCCTTAAAAATCTCCATAGGCGACGTTTAAAAATGTCTACAGGTTACCAGTTTTGAGTTACAGAGGTCTAGTGCTAGAAGTATTGCTCTCGCTCTAACGCTCGCGGCAATACCTCACATGTGTGGTTTGACATGTATGACTACGTATGCGTTCGCTTCTGCATGCGAGCTCGGCAGGATGGGGCACTTTAAATTTTTTTTATTACTATTTATTTTACTTTAAATTTTTTTTTTTTTACACTAATCTTTAAAAAAAAACATTGGGTCACTTTTATTCCTATTACAAGGAATGTAAACACCCCTTGTAATAGAAAAAAAGCATGACAGGACCTCTTAAATGTGAGATCTGGCGCCAAAAAGACCTTAGATCTCATATTTACACTAAAATGCAATAATAAAAAAAAAAAAAATCCCCTTTAAGACCATTGGGGGAAGTGACGTTTGATGTCGCTTCCATCATCCAATGTTATGGAGCTAAGTGGGGGCTATCTTTCCCTCACTCAGCTCCAGACCTGTCAGGGGAGAGAATGTGACCATCTCTGCCGCTACCGACGGCTCCAGCAAGCGGCAGAGACGACCGGAGCGCGGCCGTAGTGGGGCCCCTCTCCCGCCCTCGATAAAAGTGATCTTGTGGCGACTCCGCCACAAAGACCACTTTTTTCTTGAAGAGGACCGACCGCTGTTGCTGAAAATACCGGGGTTATGGCAGCTAGCTGCTGCCATAACAACAGTATTTAGCATCAAAATACTGACGCACAGCTGTGGCGATTTGCGGCAAGTGGTTAACTGACAATTGCGCGGTCTTGCGTCGCTGTAACCAAATAATTGATGTCCTTTTTTTTCCCACAAACAGAGCTCTCTTTTTGTGGTATTTAATCACCTCTGCGTTTTTTATTTTTTGCGCTATAAACAAAAAAAGGCCAACAACTTTGAAAAAAATAAAAAATCATTTTTACTTTCTGCTATAAAAACATATTCAATAAAAAAATTTAAAAAAATAAAAATTTCTTCATCAATTTAGGCCAATATTACATATTTTTGGTAAAAAAAAAAAATCCCAATAAGTGTATATATATAACTAAGTGATTCGTTTGTGCAAAAGTTATAGCGTGTACAAACTATGGGATAGATTTACGGGCTTTTTATTTCTTTATTTTTTTTTACTAGTAATGGTGGCGATCAGAGATTTTAAGTGGGACTGCAACATTGCGGTGGACAAATCTGACACTAAGTGATACTTTTTGGGGACCAGTGACACCAATACAGTGATCAATGCTAAAAAATAAGCACTGTCACTGTACTAATGACACTGGCAGGGAAGGGGTTAACACCAGGGGCAATCAGAAGTTTGTGTGGAGGCTAACTGTGTGGAGGATGGTTTAACTGGGGATAGACAGAGATCCGCGTTCCTGCTTAGCAAGAACACAAGATCTCCATCTTTCCCTCTGACAGAACAGTGATCTGCCTTGTTTACCTAGGCAGTCCACTGTTCTGTCTGCCTCGAGAACGATTGTCGGGTCCTGGCAGACATCGGGTCTGTACGACCTGCTGATTGGCTCCCGCTGTGTCCAATCACAGCAGGAGCGGGTCACTGGCGGTGCGACCCAGACCCGAAGAAAATACATCACATACAGGTAAGTGATTTTGCACTTAAGGGCCTCTCTGCCGCAGTATATGTACGTGGGGCAGTCCTTAAGCGGTTAAAAGAACAAGGCTAAAGACACAGTTTACAGACTCGTTTAGGACCTCTTAGATGTGTTTGGGCATTCATTGATTCCTTTAGCAGAATATAAATTTTTAGTTCTGGCCACTAGATTAAATTAATGCTCAATTGCTAAACACGCCTAGCGTTTAGGCGTGTTTACATGTGTTTAGGCGTATTCAGCATTTTTCTAGCCAAAAGCTTCTCTCCTGAATGCGCTGGTGGTATGTTTTTTCTTTTAGCCTCTAAATGCTCTTCTTCTAATTCACCTCTATGTTAGCTAATGTGGCCATGCACACAAAAGCATTTACAAACATACACTATATTACCAAAAGTAAATTATAAAGATGAAACAATCAGCGCCACAAGTAAAAAATATTGTGATCTTTAAATAAGATAATCTAATAATAAACGTGCACAGCTGCTAAACATTTCAAGTGGTACACCACACTAATTTCAAAATAGATAGTAAATAAATAAATGTAGCGCTATGTGTAAAAATATATATAAATATAAAGTGCAAATCTCTAAAATAAATAAATCCTACATAGTCAGTCTATACCAGGCCCTTCGGGTCTGGTATGGATATTAAGGTGAACTGCACACAAAATGGCGTGGGGGTCCCCAAAATCCATACCAGACCCAAAGAGCCTGGTATGGACAGGGGGAACCCATGCCGTTTTTTTCTTAATTCTGTCATAGAGCTCCCCTTAACCACTTCAGTACAACTGTATTATATATACTCTGAACTGCAGTATATATACTATACGGACTGCACTATATACTCTGAACTGCAGTATATATATACTATACGGACTATACTATATACTCTGCTGAAAAATTGGGCCTGAGGTGTTGGTGGTGGCAGAACACAGTAACCCCTCACAGTTACTCTTGTTGGGCCCAGGAACGGTCCCTGCTGTTAAATATTATTTCAAAAATTGTAAATACATGCCCCTGTTAAACAGGAGCTGAAACATTGTGCCTTAGGTGTTGGTGGTGCCAGAACACTGTAACCCCTCACGGTTACTCTTGTTGGGTGCATAAATGGCCCCTGCTGTTAAATATTATTTCAGAGGCTGCTTGCCCTCTTTTAGTGGCCTGTGAGCGTCTGCCTTTCCTTGGAGGCCTTCCAGACATATATAGGCTACGCTGAATGCAGAGTATATAGAGTTTACACTGTATATATAGACTACGCTGAATGCAGAATATATATATATATATATATATATATATATATATATATATATATATATATATCACACTGCCACAAAGGCTGGCCATGCATGGTTGAATTTCGAAAGAGTTTTCTTTTGAAAATCTGAAAATTTGTGCGTTTTGTGATCCGATGATGCCACCATTGATTTCGAAATTCGATCAACAAAGCCTTCAATTTCACCTCATGTTGCTACAGAAAAGAATTTTCGTGGCTGGGAATCTTCTTTTCTTTCTGGGAATCTTCTTTTCTTTCTGGGAATTTTCTTTTCTTGCACATTTCTTTTTTGATTACATTTCTCGCACGATTCTCCCATCATTGATTAGAAAAAAAAAATTTCCAACATGTCCGATTACTCAAATTCGATGGCCACTCGAAAATCGGCTGTTGCTGCAGCCCACTAATGGTGCAAAATACGAACAAAAGTTCTTAGATAAGATTTTCAAAAGAATGTATGGCCTGCCTAACTAACCTGCCTGCCTGCCTAATCTAGCTCAATCTCTCCATCTCCGTCCACTATAACACACTATATGGATGCTGTGTAAGCAGCCTTATATAGGGTGGGGAGTGAACGTAGTCCCCCCTGAGCCATGATTGGCCAAAGGCCAACCTCGCTGACAGGTCAGGTGTATGCTTTGGCCAATCATCATACACAGGGGCGGCCTGTGCATTGTGGGCACATGGGCGCCGCCCCCCCAATCCCTGCCGCCGCCTCCCTATCCATGCGCCCGGCCCCTTTCAGGACGCCAGACGCATGGACTCCTATGGCAGCATGGGAGGGGGTGGGTTTTTTTTTAAGCACCTGATTAGAGCCTAATGCTCTAATAGGCTTCAATAAAGGGTGGGCTCGGGGCGCAGAGAGAGTGCCCTGATCCCACCCTGTTGTGTGACCATAGAGAATTAATTTTTGCTATTTTTACACCAGAGTGCCTCCCCGACAATCAGGAGACAGGTCAGTGAGACCTGTTTGCCGATTGGCCAAAGCGCCGGGCATCCTATTGGATGCCCGGCGCTTTGGCGGAAGACACACATAGGGGAGAAAGCTGGAGGATCAGACTCCACCACCGCTGCCGCCCACACTGAGACACAGGAGGAGAGGACCCAACAGCCCAGTAAGTGACGGACCTCCTCCTGCGAGGGGGGGAAGTACTGCCGGTGTGCGTGCCCCGTGGAGGAGGAGACGCACGGAGGATGCAGGAGCTGTTGCCTGCCCATCCCACAGCTGGCTGCCGTCACCCAGATGGGGTAAGTGTCGGTCTGATGGCGGGCAAGCGGGGGGTCACAGTGGCTGCATATTATGGGCACAGAAGCTACATATGGTGGGCATAGAAGCTGCATATGGTGGGCACAAAAGCTGCATGATTGGCACAGAAGCTGCATATGGTGAGCACAGAAGCTGCATATGATGGGCACAGAGGCTGCATATGATGGGCACAGAGGTTGCATATGATGGGCACAAAAGCTGCATATGATTGGCACAGAAGCTGCATATGATGGGCACAGAAGTTGCATATGGTGGGCACAGAAGCTGCATATGCTGGGCACAGAAGCTGCATATGATGGGCACAGAGGCTGCATATGATTGGCACAGAGGTTGCATATGATGGGCACAATGGCTGCATATGATGGGCACAGTGGCTGCATATGGTGGGCACAGTGGCTGCAATTGATGGCACAGTGGCTGCAATTGATGTTTTTTTTCAGTGTTTTTCAGAATTTTTCAGTTTGTTTGTGCCCCCCCCCCCCAAAAAAAAAAGTTTTGAGCACCAGCCGCCACTGATCATACAGCAAAGCACTGCGGTTTTGCAGTGCATTACGGGGCACTCGAATATGCTGTGAACGCCCTATAAAATTTGCTGTTCGAACCTACATTCGACTGACCTAAAATAACTGACAGCAGTAGTATTAATACACCCAGCATAGATTTTTTAAGAGTAAAGATATGCAGACATACCAGCAGGCGATTAGTGTAACTTTATATGTAATGAAGTGATGGCATTACATACAACCAAAGCAATAACAGGAAGATTGTACATATGTCTTAGAAGAACAGTGTATAAATGTATCTATATATCCGGATATACAGTATCTCACAAAAGTGAGTACATCTCTCACATTTTTGAAAATATTTTCATATCTTTTCATGTGACAACACTGAAGAAATGACACGTTGCTACAATGTAAAGTAGTGAGTGTACAGCTTGTATAACAGTGTAAATGTACTGTCCCTTCAAAATAACTCAACACACAGCCATTAATGTCTAAACCGCTGGCAACAAAAGTGAGTACACCCCTAAGTAAAAATGTCCAAATTGGGCCTAATTAGCCATTTTCCCTCCCAGGTGTCATGTGACTCTTTAGTGTTACAAGGTCCCAGGTGTGAATGGGGAGCAGGTGTGTTAAATTTGGTGTTATCTCTCTCACTCTCTCATACTGGTCACTGGAAGTTCAACATGGCACCTCATAGCAAAGAACTCTCTGAGGATTGCCTACTCTAAAGGTGGCCTAGACCAGGGATATGCAATTAGCGGACCTCCATCTGTTGCAAAACTACAAGTCCCATCATGCCTCTGCCTCTGGGTATCATGCTTGTAGCTGTCAGAGTCTTGCTATGCCTCATGGGACTTGTAGTTCTGAAACAGCTGGAGGTCCGTTCATTGCTTATCTCTGGCCTAGGCTATTACAGCACACACATACAAAAATGACATTTACATCCTGCAAGGTTATTTTAAGCACCTGAACATATTAAGCAAAAATATTGGGTACTTTGACGCAGTAGTGGGCTTAAGCACTGTATGGCCATATGGTGTGACCAATTCCCCATATTTTTGCTTAATATGATTAGGTGCTTTAAATAGCCTTGCAGGATTTAAATGTAATTTTTGTATGTGTGTGCTGTAATCTTTTGGTCTGTTTGTATGGTCTTATAGTAGCACCATCTTTAATGTAATGTATTTTTTAGGGTGTACCCCCAAGTCTTTGTTTGTAATTATTACAGAGCACCCGGCATGGGCCAGGCCACCAGACCACACAGTGCTCTACAGTATTTCTCTGCTTGATGTGCTTATTTTAGACCTGGTTTACATATATGCAAGTTTGCACAGGCACAGCAGCCCATTAATTTGAATAGACTGCCATGCCTGCGTTTCCTGCAGAAGAAAGGTGCGAGCAGCATTTTAAAAATACAGTGGTCTTGAAATCCATTCTGCTTTTGCACCATGCAATTTACTCTACAGTTCCTGCACTGGCAAATTTGCTGCGTTTTCAGATGTGTGGGCCACGCTTTTAAAAACACAGTGCGTTTGTGTGTGCAGGAACTGCAGATAAGTCGCATGGTGCAAAAGCAGGATGCGATTTCAAGGCCACTGTGAAGTGGAAATGGCTGCAGTGTAATGGGGCACTGTGATGTGGAAATGGCTGCAATGTAATGGGGCACTATGATGTGGAAATGGCTGTGTGAACTTCACGTGGTTAATTGCACTAATTTAATGCAGATAAGGCACTAAGTGAGTTTAATTACCACCTTAATCAGCCACAGGACCTGTGTAATTAATATGTGTTCAGTTTTAAAGGGATGAGGTGGCAACCCTACTGCCAGAGTCAAGTGGGGCTGAAGCATCCAACCAGATCGCTTCTTTGGTGACCCAGGAATACATAGCGGTACCTATGGTTCGTTTGGACTTCCTCTTCAGCTACAGAGCCGCTGCAGTTGAGCGCCACCTGCAGTGGCGCAAGTAGACTGCACCTACCTACAAACTGACTTCTGAATCTGTCTTGGAGCGACTAAAAAAAAATACACCGCTTCCCCTTAAACCGAGCTCACATTGAGAATTGCAGTCCAATGGTCCACAGACTGCTATCGTGAAGTTTCTTTCCCGAACTTCATCTCCCATGATTCAACACTGCCAACTGTGTTGAGCTCCTTCTGCTTGTCACCCCCCCCTGGTGTATGTAGGCAAGGTAGTGTTAACCCATTTAGCCAAAGTCCATTAGGAGTACAGAGAGCACTGCAGCACAGTGTCCTAAATTGTGCCAAGCAGCTGGATACATACAGATTTCTCACCAAGCTGAGACCATATAGGTAGAAGTTTAGGCCTTTAAACAGCTTTAGGTTGCCTTTCAACACTGCTTTTATTAATTGTGTGTCCTTTAGTAATTTTATTTAACCAGAAGTGACAGTTGTTGGAGACCACAAAACTAAATACAGGGGTCTTGATTCACTGTACACCCTGATTCTACTGAACTTTTTATAATACGCAATATATATGCAAAATATATATAAACACATAATGTGTATATATTGTTATTCAGTGGCTAACTCATCACTTAGAACAGTTCAAATGCTACACTTTGCCAGCAATAAAAATCCAAACTGCTTAAACATTTTCTATGGAAATTAGCTCCAAAGTCCACATCTATAGATATATATGTGATGTGTTTATGCATTTGGTGAACTGATTCTACTTTGCATCAGAACAGGTGCAAAGAATGAGAAAATAATTAGAATGTAGCTTGCAGGATTCACGTCACATGAAGATGAATAATGAGTTCTACTCTAGGACTACCTATACTGGGGAGTAGAAGCACAAGAAAGCACATTAAATAACACATGCTATGCTTTTTAAATGCCTCTTATTGATGGCACACATTTCATTTCAAGTGAACAGTCTGTTGGAACATTAAGGTTCTGCAATCATTTTTATTTTGTTTTCTTTATTTTTCTTAAATCCAAAACTTTCTTTTATAATTATTCGTTTACTTGTATCATTTCAGTTTCCCTTTGATGTGTTAATAAACAACTGTGAAATGAACACTGTGCATGTTTGCAGATGACAGTAATTATGTAAGATAATAAACTCAATCAACATCGCATTATGCAAATGATAATAAATGTTAATACATTTGCAATGTTCAGTTGGTCAATAAGTGTAGAGATTTTAGAAAACGTAAAAGAGGTAATTTGCCTTACCTGGACACCCATGCTACAATCTGATTGCATACTCTATTTCAGATTTACCAATAACTATGTAAAAAGCAGGACTACCTGCAAATTGTGGTTTTAGCATAGTTATCCTTTAAATGTTCCTTTGCCACCCCCTTCCAGAAATCTGTAAGAGGTATATCTATCTGACCCTGCTCCTCCAAGGGACATGTGGACTGCTGGGCTCCTGGTTGAGGTCTTCTTCTATCGTGGAATAATGTTCATTCCAATGGAAAGGTGTTTTTAATGTGTCCCAATGGTAGAACGAATGGAGATTCTTCAGCCCAGTTGGGAGATCGTGGAGGATTAGGAACTGTTATATATCTGTCTATATATCAGTAGCTAGTGTTGAATAGTCAGAGATGGAGATGAGAACCAAAAGCTCAACATTTGCATATCGGTAACATTGCTATTTTTATTGCAAGTTTTGCGAAAGAATGAGCTTATGAAAGTAACACTAAGAAGACAATGAATAAAAAAAATGTGAAAGGATAAGTTTAACTTTGGGAGCATGTTACACGTTACACTCATACTTGAGATGTAACATGTAACATGCTGCAGCAATCCCCCCCTGCACACTCAGTCTCCTGTACAACCCCAAGCACATGGGCTGTTAGAAGGTGATCTGCCCATGTATGGCCCTGCAGAGTCTGTCTGTCCTGCCCTTTTGCAAATGCAGTGCTAAAGAAAAGTAATATTCACTGCTATGTGTCTATATATCAGTAGCTAGTGTTGAATAGTGATGGAGATGAGTACCAAAAGCTCAGCATCTGCATATCAGTAACATTGCTATTTCCAAAAGAAATGAGCCTATGAAAGTAACACTAATGCCGCGTACACACGGTCGGACTTTCCGGCATACTTGGTCCGGCGGACCAGAGTGTGCCGGACAATCCGCCCGTGTGTAGGCACCGGCGGACTTTTCCGGCGGACTTTTTCCCAAAAGCCCGCCGGACCTAGATTTGAAGAAAGTTCTAAATCTTTCCGCCGGACTCAGTTTCGGGCGGAAAGTCCGCTCGTGTGTGTGCTGGTCCGACGGAAAGCCCGCTCGTGTGTAGGCTGGTCCGACGGACCAGATACAACACGAGGGCAGGGTATTGCATCTCACGCTCGCTGCAATAGGAAAAACACATTTTCCTATTGCGGCGAGCGCGGGGCATACCAGGCCCTTAGGTCTGGTATGGATTATAAAGGGGAACCCCGCTACGCCGAAAAAACGGCGTGGGGTCCCCCTAAAATCCATACCAGACCCCGATCCGAGCACGGAGCCTGGCCGGTCAGGAAAGGGGGTGGGGACGAGCGAGCGCCCCCCCCCCTCCTGAACCGTACCAGGCCGCATGCCCTCAACATGGGGGTGGGTGCTTTGGGGGAGGGGGGCGCCCTGCGCCCCCCCCCCCCCAAAGCACCTTGTCCCCATGTTGATGAGGACAAGGGCCTCTTCCCGACAACCCTGGCCGTTGGTTGTCGGGGTCTGCGGGCGGGGGCTTATCGGAATCTGGGAGCCCCCTTTAATAAGGGGGCCCCCAGATCCCGGCCCCCCACCCTATGTAAATGAGTATGGGGTACATGGTACCCCTACCCATTTACCTAGGAAAAATGTGTAAGTAATAAAACACACTACACAGGTTTTTAAAATATTTTATTAAACAGCTCCGGGGGGGATCTTCCTCCGGCTTCGGGTGTCTTCTTCCGGCTTCGGGGGTCCCTCCGCTTCATCTTCTCCCGGCGTCCGGTTGGTTCTTCTCCGCTCTCTTCTCCCGGTGTTCCTGTTCTTCGGCCGGCTCCTCTGCTGTCTTCAAGTAGCTCTCTTGCCAGCAGAGGTCCGGACTTCTGGGCTTCTGGGCTTCTGGGCTTCTGGGCTTCTCTTCCCCAGATGTTGACACGACGCTCTCTCCTGCTGGACTGCTCTCCGAGGGCTGCGTTGTGACTTATATAGGTGGAGACCCCGCCCCCTTTTGATGTCACAGTCCCTGGGCATGCTGGGACTGTGACGTTTTAGGGGGCGTGGTCAACATTACCCAGTGACCACGCCCCCTAAAACGTCACAGTCCCAGCATGCCCAGGGACTGTGACATCATATGGGGGCGGGGTCTCCGCCTATATAAGTCACAACGCAGCCCTCAGAGACCAGTCCAGCCGGAGAGAGCGTCGTGTCAACATCTGGGGGAAGAGAAGAGAAGCCAAGAAGCCCAGAAGCCCAGAAGTCCGGACCTCCGCTCGCAATAGAGCTACATGAAGAGAGCGGAGGGGCCGGCCGAAGACCTGCGACACCGGGAGAAGAGGCCGGAGAGCGGAGAAGAACCAACCGGACGCCGGGAGAAGATGAAGCGGAGGGACCCCCGAAGCCGGAAGAAGACCCCCGAAGCCGGAGGAAGATCCCCCCCCCGGAGCTGTTTAATAAAATATTTTAAAAACCTGTGTGGTGTGTTTTATTACTTACACTTTTTTCCTAGGTAAATGGGTAGGGGTACCATGTACCCCATACTCATTTACATAGGGTGGGGGGCCGGGATCTGGGGGCCCCCTTATTAAAGGGGGCTCCCAGATTCCGATAAGCCCCCGCCCACAGACCCCGACAACCAACGGCCAGGGTTGTCGGGAAGAGGCCCTTGTCCTCATCAACATGGGGACAAGGTGCTTTGGGGGGGGGGCGCAGGGCGCCCCCCTCCCCCAAAGCACCCACCCCCCATGTTGAGGGCATGCGGCCTGGTACGGTTCAGGAGGGGGGGGGGGCGCTCGCTCGTCCCCACCCCCTTTCCTGACCGGCCAGGCTGCGTGCTCGGATCGGGGTCTGGTATGGATTTTAGGGGGGCCCCACGCCGTTTTTTCGGCGTAGCGGGGTTCCC
>NC_133331.1:165627669-165767669 GCF_042186555.1 Aquarana catesbeiana | reverse complement strand
TACCAGACCTGAAGGGCCTGGTATGGAATTTAGGGGGACCCCACATCATTTTTTTTTTTAATTCTGGTTCGGGGTTCCCCTGTGGAGAATTCCCATGCTGTTTTTATCAATGAACTTTTATGTGTATTGTTGGACCGGCAATGCAATAGCCGCGAGTAGTTTTAAATTACTTTTTTCCTTTGAAATGTCATTTTGCTGTCAGACTGTTCTAAACATGGGGAACATGCGCCCCTTTACAGGCATACTATAGACATCCCCAGGTATGAAATTTCAAGGGATATTACATTTTTATTGTTTGACTTTAAGCATTATTAAAATCACTGCTCCTGAAAAAACGGCCGTTTTTTAAAACTTTTTTTTGCATTGATCCATGTCCCCTGGGGCAGGACCCAGGTCCCCAAACACTTTTTATGACAATAACTTGCATATAAGCCTTTAAAATTAGCACTTTTGATTATTCATGTTCGTGTCTCATAGACTTTAACGGTGTTCGCGTGTTCGAACAAACTTTTTTCCTGTTCGCATGTTCTGGTGCGAACTGAACAGGGGGGTGTTCAGCTCATCCCTATCCCTTATGATGGAGTTAATCTTTTTGGTTCAAAACTGGACTCAGCAATCTCCAAAGTGACAGGAGGCATATTGGGACTGATCCCTTCTGACAGAAGACCTAAGCCGCAGAAAGGTCCTTCGTTCAAGCGCAACCTCCCAGAGAGGTACAGGGAGGCGAGAACATATAGGCTGGGAAGAGAATTTAAAAGAACTTGGAAGAATCCACAATCATCTTGTTTGAGACTTCAGAAATCTAAGACCACCCCGACAGGGGAAAACCAGAAGTCCTTTTGAGGGTACGCCCGTCCTGCCTGGGAGAGTGGGAGCCAGGCTCAAAATTTCAAACAAGTCTGGACAGAACACAAAGAGGATGCATGGACATTTTCCACAATAAAACATGGGCACAAATGGAGATTTATAGGCAACCAGACTACCATCATCACCAGTCAAGAGAAGGCTGCTTCTCAAGTATGTGACGGAGCTAGGAAAGAAGGGGGCAATTCTGGAGGTTCCAACCCCCCAAAGAGGGAGAGGGTATTACTCCCCCCTGTTCTTAGTAAGGAAAAAGACAGGATATCTACGCCCTCTAGTGGACCTAAAAAGGGCTCAACAGAGGTATTCAGGTCAAAGCCTTCAAATTGGATCATCTCCAATCAATCCTATTAGCTGTAAACTTAGGAGACTGGATGATTTCCGTAGATTTATTGGACGCCTATCTATACGTGCCTATACACCCTGCCTTTCAAAAAGATCTGAGATTCTCAGTCAATCACCAACATTTCCAGTTTCATTGCCTCCCATTCGGCATCTCCTCTGCTCCCAGGACCTTTACCAAAACTCTCCTTCCTGTGATCGCACTTCTAAAGGAAAAAGGCCCGAGACTTCATTACTACCTGGACGATATTCTGCTCCTAGCAGGCAGTCGGGAAACACCAATTCATCATCGTGCTATACTGATCAACACATTCCAGAGCTGCCAGTGGTTGATCAACTGGGAAAACAGCAATCTTCTGCCCACACAAAGCATGACCTTTCTAGGGGCAGATCTCAATACTCTATCAAACAGAGTCAGTCTACCTCGGGAAAAGATAGGTCCCTTGATACGGATGTTAAGGAGGCTAATGACAGCAACATTCCTTCCGGCGAGAGTCTGTCTGAGCATCTTAGGTTCGATGTCGGCCACTCTACCGATGATTCAATGGGCACAATGGCACATGAGGATGATGCAATCCTTGTTACTTACTGGATGGAACATCAGTGCTCCAGTCGATTGCCATTCACCACATCGTGAAACAGTCAAGTTGGTGGTGGATGCATATAGACAACCTCAGGAGACACAGGCCTATAGTTCACCCAGAACTGGAGGTAATCACATCGGATGCCAGCCAGGCAGGATGGGGGGCCCACTGTCGGAATAAGGCGGTTCAGGGTTAATGGCAATTTCACGCAGAGGGTCTAGTATTGAATATTCTCAAGCTCAGAGCAGCCCTCCAGGCCCTCCTAGCTTTTGGCCCATCTTTGAGGGGGAAAAGTGTCCTAATCCGAATGGACAATAAAGTGTCAGTTACATACATTCAGAGACAGGGGGGTACCAGAAGCAGTACTCTACTGGAGGAAGTCCGTCCCATCCTGGAATGGGCCCAGCTATTTCTAACAGATCTACGAGCGGTGTATGTTCCGGCAGCTCAGAACTTCTAGCCAACTGTTTGAGCAGAGAGTTCCTGTCGAACAACGAGTGGTCCCTGAACCATCAAGCCTTCAGTCTCCTGACTCAAACTTGGGGGATCCCGGAGATCGACCTTGCCGCAACACCTACAAACACCAAATGCACCATATTCTGCTCTTTCTGTCAAGAGCAGAATATCCATCTGCGAAGGGAGTGGACTGCCTTCTTCATCCGTGGAACTTTCGACTGGGGTACATATTCCCTCCAACACCTCTAATTGCAAGGTTCCTATCCATGCTCAGTAGGTCTTCAGCCTCAGTAATAGCGGTGATTCCTTTCTGGCCGAGGAGGCCTTGGTTCACGACTCTATTGCAGCTCAGCCTAGAATACCACTAGCTCCTCCACTGTCTCAGGATCTATTGTACCAGGGGCAGTTCTTCCATCCAGCTCCAGAGAGGCTCCATTTAATGGCATGGATGTTGAGAGGAATAAGTTCATAGAGCAAGGCTGTTCTCAGGAGGTCGTTTCAACTTTACTCCAGGCCAGGAAATGCACAACTAACATTACTTACGATAGAATATGGGAACGATTCACGTCCATGGCTCAGCAGAATGGCTGGGACCCACTATCTCCAGAAGCTCCGCAGATCCTGGAGTTTCTTCGAACAGGCCTAGCTACAGGACTCAGCTTAAGTACCCTTAAAGTGCAGATTTCAGCTATATCTGCAAAAACAGGCTTCAAATGGGCCTCACACCCTCTTCTAGTCCAGTTTATAAGAGCGTGTGTAAAGATCAGGTCCCCGCGAAGACCGATGTTCCCAGCATGGGATTTATCAGTAGTCCTGAATTCACTATCAAGTTCACCTTTCCACCCAGCTGACTCGATTACATTGTGGGACTTAATAATAAAATTGACATTTCTTATCGCCATCACTTCAGCTAAAAGAGTCTCGGAGATACAGGCATTAATGATTTCAGAACCCTACATGGTCTTTTACCCAGACAGGGTGGTACTGAAACCCTCAGACCACTATACTCCAAAGGTGACATCATCCTTTCACTCCAATCAGGAAATCAACCTTCCATCATTTACCGACAAGCAAGGGCAACCACACACCTTGGACATTAAGACCACTATTAGAAACTATCTGTCAGCTACAGCCTCTTTCAGGAAAACCGGTAACCTATTGGTGATTACTCACGGAGGAGGAAGAGGCCACATGGCGTCATCTCGCACCATCGCATCTTAGCTGGTCAAGGCCATCAAGAAAGCCTACAACGCTCAGAATCTGCCGGTACCTGGAGGCATTGGGGCTCACTCAACAAGGGCAGTGGCAACTTCCTGGGCAGTGTATTGCAGGGTGTCTCCAGAGACAATCTTCAGGGCAGCAACCTAGTTTTCCAGGCATACATTTATGTCTCACTACAGGGAAGACTGTAAGCTTAGTTATCAATGGTAGTTTTTGGAAGATCCATTATTCGGGCCAATTCTACAGCCATATGATAACTAAATACTACTACTGTACTTGCACCCACCCGACTGGCGAGTTATTTCCCAGTATGTGCTGCCATGATGCGTCAGGAAAATGGAAAATTGTATACTCACCTTTCCAAGATTTTCCTTTCCTAAGGCATCTCCATGGCAGCACACAGCATCCCACCCGTCCTTAGATGATAGCTACAGAGAATGAAGGAGGGTGCTTCACCTTCAAATTTATAGTTAACCAAGTCTGTCAGGTTGTGGGGGCGGAGTCACAACCTAGTGTGTGCTGCCATGGAGATGCGCCAGGAAAGGAAAATTACGGAAAGGTAAGTATACAATTTTCCGTTTTCTTTCAATCATGGTTAGTGTTTGGCTGAAGCCATTTATTATCAATCAACTGTGTTTACTCTTTTTAAATCATGACAGCAGAAACTACCCAAATTACCCTGATCAAAAGTTTACATACCCTGGAGATTTAGGCCTGAAACATGCACGCAAGTAGACACAAAGGGGTTTGAGTGGCTTTTAAAGGTAACCATACTCACCTGTGATCTGTTTGTTTGTAATTAGTGTGTGTGTATAAAGAGTAATGAGTTTCTGGACTCCTGACAGACCCTTGCATCTTTTACCCAGTGCTGCACTGACGTTTCTGGATTCTGAGTCATGGGGAAAGCAAAAGAATTGTCAAAGGATCTGCGGGAAAAGGTAGTTGAACTGTATAAAACAGAAAAGGGATATAAAAAGATATCCAAGGAATTGAGAATGCCAATCAGCAGTGTTCAGACTCTAATCAAGAAGTGGAAAATGAGGGGTTCTGTTGAAAGCAAACCACGGTCAGGTAGACCAACAAAAATTTCAGCCACAACTGCCAGGAAAATTGTTCAGGATGCAAAGAAAAACCCACAAATAACTTCTGGTAAAATACAGGTCTCTCTGAAAACATGTGGTGTGGCTGTTTCAAGATGCACAATAAGAAGGCACTTGAAGAAAGATGGGCTACATGGTCGAGTCGCCAGAAGAAATCCATTACTACGCAAATGCCACAAAGTATCCTGCTTACAATACGCCAAACAACACAGAGACAAGCCTCAAACCTTCTGGCACAAAGTCATTTGAAGTGATGAGACCAAAATTTTGCATTTTGGCCACAACAATAAACGCTACATTTGGAGAGGAGTCAACAAGGCCTATGATTAAAAGTAGGGAGGTGGCTCGCTGATGTTTTGGGGATGTGTGAGCTGCAAAGGCACAGAAAATTTGGTCAAAATTGATGGCAAGATGAATGCAGTATGTTATCAAAAAATACTGGAGGCTTTTTGCCAAGAGGAATGGGCAGCTTTACCATCTGAGAAGATAAAGAGCCTCATCCACAAATACCACAAAAGACTTCAAGTTGTCATTGATGTTAAAGGGGGCAATACACAGTATTAAGAACTGGGGTATGTAAACTTTTGATCAGGGTCATTTGGGTAGTTACATAATAGGTGAGGTTAAAAAAAAGATACAAGTCCATCAAGTCCACCCTATGTGTGTGATTATATGTCAGTATTACATTATATATACCTGTATGTTGTGGTAATTCAGGTGCTTATCTAATAGTTTTTTGAAAATATTGATGGAACCACCACCTGTGGAAGGGAATTCCACATCCTTGCCCCTCTTACAGTAAAGAACCATCTATGCAGTTTAAGGTTACACCTCTTTTCTTCTAATTTTAATGAGTGGCCATGTGTCTTATTAACCACTCGCCGCCCGCCCACCGTCAAATGACGGCTGGGCGGTGCGGCTCTCGTTCTGGGTGGACTTCATATGACGGCCTCCCAAAATGACTGCTCTCGCATGCCCCCGGGGGAGCGCAGTGTGGCGATCGCGGCCGCGCCAAGTTGCACGGACATGGCTCGACCCCAATCTGTGTAAAGAGCCTCAGCCGTGGCTCTTTAACGTTGTGATCGGCTGTGTCCAATCACAGCCGGTCACATGTAAACACAGAGATGCCGGTAATCGGCTCGCCTCGCCTCACACTGACAGAGTGTGAGGAGAGGAGAGCCGATCAGCAGCATCTCCTCACAGGGGTTAGCTAGGTATGTAATCAGGGCACTGATCATCAGTGCCCTGATTACAATTAAGTGCCCACCACTGCCAGCAATGATTGCCCACCACTGCCAGCAATCAGTGCAAACCAGTGCCCACAATTGCCACCAATCTGTGCCCACAAGTGCCAGCAATCAGTGCCCACAAGTGCCAGCAATCAGTGGCCATTAGTGATGCCAGTCAGTGCTGGCTATCATTGCTGCCCATCAATGCCCATTGCTGCTGCCCATCAATGCTCATCGCTGCTGCCCATCAATGCCACCCATCAATGTCCATCAGTGCCCATTAGTGCTGCCTATCTGTGCCCACCAGTGCTGCCTATCTGTGCCCAGTGCCACCCATCAGTGCCTCCTATCAGTGCTCATCAGTGCCACATATCAATGCCCATAAGTGTGGCATATTTGTGCTTCCTCATCAGTGCCACCTAATCAGTGCCCATAAGTGCCGACTCATCAGTGCCCATTAGTGCCATCCCATCAGTGCAGCCTATCAGTGCCGCCTCATCAGTGCCCATCAGTGAAGGAGAAAAATTACTTATTTACAAAATTTACTGACAGAAACTAAGAAAAACTTTTTTTTTTCAAAATTTTTGGTCTTTTTTTTTAGGAAACAATAAAAAACCCAAGAGTGATGAAATACCACCAAAAGAAAGCTCTATTTGTGAGAAAATTATAACAATTTCACATGGCTACAGTGTAGCATGACTGCGCAATTATCATTCAAAGTGTGACAGCGCTGAAAGTTGAAAAATGGCCTGGGCAGGAAGGGGGTTCTGAGTCATGGGGAAAGCAAAAGAATTGTCAAAGGATCTGCGGGAAAAGGTAGTTGAACTGTATAAAACAGGAAAGGGATATAAAAAGATATCCAAGGAATTGAGAATGCCAATCAGTAGTGTTCAGACTCTAATCAAGAAGTAGAAAATGAGGGGTTCTGTTGAAACCAAACCATGGTCAGGTAGACCAACTACAATTTCAGTTACAACTGCCAGGAAAATTGTTCAGGATGCATAGAAAAATTATCGGTTTATACGTGAGTATTTTTTGGCATGGCCAGTCATCTCCAGTTTACTCCCTTGTGGGTATTTACACCAGATTATATTGGTATATATATCCCTTTACAGAACATCGATGCATTTTGCTCCTGATGAGTGGATAGAAGTCCATGAAACACGTTGAGCCCATTCTGATGCATCCAATATACATCAAGAATTTTAGATGGTTTTACCCTCTCCTAGATCCCATTTAATGATATGGTTTACCTTGCACATGGGGGATTATGATGTACAATTTTATTTGCTTGTGCAATGCTGTTATATATATATTTTTTTACTATGTATAATGATACCTTCTATTTTTACACGCATGGTATACTGTTTTTTGTCATGCCAATCATTGGTTTACTAATAAACATACAGATGTTTATACCTTTGTGAATTTGTTTGGTTCCACCACGCACACCTCATTCAAAGTCCCAACCTCCCCCCTCTTTACTTACTTTGTACAGTAAACGTTTATGGAGAACTGTATCAAATGCTTTTGCAAAATCCAGACACACCACGTCTACGAACAGTTGTCCGTAGACACGGTTTATGTTGTCATCATGATTTAAAAAGAGTAGACACAGTTGATTGATAATAAATGGCTTCAGCCAAACACTAACCATGAGTGAAAGAAAAGTTTTTGTGTTATAATTCATATTCTCTGAATCTGGCCAAGAAATCATAAATTCTGCCAAGGTATGTAAACTTATGAATATAAAATATATATGTAAATATATATATACTGTATATATATGGTCTTCAAAAAGCCTCCGGTTTCCGTACTTTTTTATATTTACTAGAGTTAAAAATTGCAGAAACTTCTTGAAAAACCCTTGTATATACAGTATGTATATTACATACTGCATATAAATTATTAATATTTGATTGTTTTGTAAAAGTATTTCATACTAAATAGGAAAGGGTGACATAAAATAACATAAATGTTAGTTGATCCTGTCCTATTTTCCTGTTGTGATTTCCAATGCTGACGTGTTTTAACCCAAAACCAAGGGGAGGGAAGAGAGCAGTCCAGTTTTAAACATATTCCCAGACATCCTTTCTGTGACTCCTGGAGAAGAGGAGGAGGATTCAACAAAGAAGAATGGGATAAAGACTGAGGATAACAAAGGAAAGTTAACATGTGAGTGACAAGTTTTAGGTAACGGGCTGCTGCCTAAATTAGACACTGTGGGGTCGCTTGCAGCGAGAATGGAACCGAGTCAGCTAAATTTTCATGCTTGGTAGACATAGAAAGAATAATCATCTTTTAAAACCCTATCAGGAACTCTTTGGATTGTGATTATTTCATGGCCAAAAGAGAGTGGAAAAAACTTTTGAATTTTGCCCAAGCGAAAAGATCTGACTTTCTTCTCTGGACACCATGATATTGTCTGCTCAGCCTGGATCTCTGCTTTTAGGGTCTGTTTAAATACTTCTTATGTACATTAAAATACTAGTTTAGTCAAGAAACCTAATGATTTGTTTTTTTATTTAGATTTCAGAAAAAAAAAAAAAAACATTTTAGAGTAGTCGTCCTTTGTATAGTTAAAATACACTTTGAAATGAGGAGTTGAAATCTTATACAACCAGGCCACATTTTCCTGCTCCTTAGCTATAACATTTCTTAATTGTAACTCTGATCCCAGGTTGCTAATAAATGTTCAATTTGTGTGCAATATACAGTATATATGTATATATATGTATATATTTATAAGAAAAACCACACCACAAGTATATCATAATAAATATTTTGCTAGTCTTAACTGTGTAAATATATGTAAATATATAAATGATTTTGTGTTTGTATTTACAGAGTCTATAACAGAAAGGATAGTAGTAGTAGTAGTAGTAGTAGTAGTAGTGAAGCATACTAACCTGCAGGGCCACCTATGAAATGATTAAGAATGCAAAGTGCTGACACATCAACCGCCATTTTTACATTTAGATCATCTCCTGAATTCATCCTCCTCCCTCTAGGACAATAGACTTAAGTTTAAAAAATTAAAGGAACGCTTTACTTAAAAAATATTCAGGACATGCTATTTTTTGGCTGTTTGCAAGCTTAATACTTCTTGAGTCACTGACCCTGAACAGGCATGTAGAAAGTAAAGTCAGAGCAACTCATTTGCATATGTGTTTCAAGTCAGTAAGTACTAAAACTTTTGGATTACCATAACAGCCAAGTATCTAGCAGCCTTCATACTTTCTTAGCTTTTATCATTTCCTGGAACCAGGGGTGGTTGATCATAGGTTACTAGTGACAGCCCAGAACCCTACAAATGGAGTATGATAGTGTAAGCTCTATTGAAGCAGGGGTATATGTTTGTAACTTTCAGGCAGCTCACACAGTACTGCAGGAGCACACATCTAACACACAATCTAATTGATGATGGCACCACTATTCAGAGCATGTAGCCCTGTAGATTCTATGAGATTTCCTACTGTGATAATTTCAACATGGTGTCAGGTTTTGGGAAGTTGACCCATGGCTGACAGTTTAGTGCTGCTACTAATCCTTTTGTTCTTTACCTCAAGTTTAGTATTTTAAAAATGTACTTGTAAGTTTCTAACCAACCAATGTACTTTTTGAATGTTGAGTTTAAAACCTTCACTCGCTCCATCGGTCAACAGTAACATTAAACAGATGTGTACACAGCTCCAAATAAAGAGCCCCATAAATATTCACTTTATACATTAACCTCCCTGGCGGTATGATTATGTCAGATTTTTTATGCTTTTTTTGCATGGAAATTTGGCGTTTTATATTGTAGGCCTGTAATTCTTAGGAATAACTCACTTAAATCTGTCCAAATAAGAGTCTAGTAGACATCCCGGGTATGATAAAGTTTGAAACACGAAATCATAAATTATAATAAATAACTATAAATAATTATAACAAATAATAATATAATAATAGTAAACATTATTCAATAATGTAATCAAATCTGAAACACTGAAATTTGCTCAGTTGCAGAATTGTCACTGTCGTGACTTTCAGTGTTTGATGACGGATGTCACGGAACGTCCCACACTCCGCTTGAGTGCTTACGTCAGTATACCGCTTCCTAAGTTCTGGAACACGAGTCCAATGGATCTGGCTATAGGAACCCCCAAGAACTAGACAACACCAGTCTTGGAGTACATCAGGACTAACTCTTTATTTGAGATCTCACACAAATTTATACAGCAGGATGACTCAAAGCTAACCTAATTAACATGAGCTAATTTACTAAAAAATTTACCCAGACCAGATGACTCAGAGACATGACCTGTAGGACACAGACTTGTGGGCACCGAGCTTCACACAGTAGTATAAACACAATAGCAGGAGCTAATTACAATTAACAATACAAACAACAATCTCCCCCCTCCTCAGCCTTGTCATCAACAGTTTGTCTCCTAGCCAGTCCTGGAGGCTAATGTGATCAGCTCACTCAATTAACAGGTTGAGTTCAGAATCAAACAAACCAATAATAGTCTCTACATACATCCTGGGAGATATTGTGGACAAATATTACTGTCCCATTTTAAGTAGTCCAAGATATATTTTCTCACTCACCCTGTGCCAGGATAGCACAGGGTGACTTAGACATAAGAGGTATATGGGGAGCTGAAACAAGGACATCCCCTACTTTCCAAGGGATTCTGAGTTCCACGGGCCGTCCCGTCACAACGGATTTCCCCACAAATCACTATCGGTTGCTATGGGCAATCTCCAGTTTCCAGGCAGAAAGAACAGTATTTATAATATAAAACTGCATGCAGAGCACTGGACAAACCACTAGGGACAAAAGGGAGGTGAAATAAATTGATACAATAATGTAATTTGTAAGATTACAGTGTACTGTATATGTATTGTGTTTTTTACTTTTGAATTTGGCTGTAATAGATCCGGCAGAGGACGGCTCGCACACACAGCGAGGAGACATCGCAGGATCCTGGGGACAAGGTAAATAACCTCTTCCTGGATCCTGCGATGTGATCCCGAGTGTGGCTCGGGGATACCACTTTTGGTACTGAAAATCCACCCCGAGCCACACTCGGGAATACTGTCAGGGAGGTTAAGGGTCACACTAAGGGGTTGATTTACTTAAATTGCAGAGTGCAAAATCTGGTGCAGCTCTGCATAGAAACCAACCAGCTTCCAGTTTTTTTTTTTTTTTGTCAAAGCTTAATTGAACAAGCTGAAGTTAGAAGCTGATTGACTACCATGCACAGCTGCACAAGCTTTTGCACTCTCCAGTTTTAGTAAATCAGCCCCAGTCTCATTTTCATAGGCGTGCGCACGGGGTATGCCGGCTGTGCCTGGGCACACCCTAATCACCCCGTGTGTTAGTGTAGCCGAGTGCCAGCTGTCTCTGGAGATCTCCGTCTTTGGCACTGAGGGTAGTAAGATACCAGGAGGAGAGGCGGCTGTGCTGTTGGCTGTCATCTCTCCCCTCCCTGCCGGCACCCACTGCTGTCATGGTATCTTCCCCCCACCCCCGCTAGGCTGCTGTGAAATGCTGCATCCTAGGAGTGTGTAGCCCGCGCTGGCTGTGAAACAGTTTCACATTCAGCAGATAGTGAGGCTTGCAAGAGCCGCTTAGTGTGTGAAACTGTCAGCTAGTGTAACTGCTTGCAGGGAGAAGACCAGCTGTCAAAACTCAGTGGCGATGTCGGGGTGGGCGGAACCAAGCAGATATCAAACACCAGCCATTAAGATGGGATCTGCACGGGCCGCTACATTTATATGGTCCCGCCCCCTTTCTTAAGCAGCCCAATCATTGGCTGGTGTTTGATAGCTGCTCAGTCCCGCCCACCCTGACATCGCTGCTGAGTTTTGACAGCTGTTCTTCTCCCTGCAAGCAGTTACAGTAGCTGACAGTTTCACACACTGAGTGGCTCTTGCAAGCCTCACTATCTGCTCAATGTGAAACTCCTCCTCTCCCCTGTCAGTGTCCATGAGTGCCGCCTATCAGTGCCAATTAGTGCCACCTATCAGTGCCCATCAGTGCCAATCAGTGCTGTCTATCAGTGCCAATCACCAATCAGTACTGCCAATCAGTGCCACCTATCAATGCCAGTCAGTGCCAATCAGTGCTGTCTATCAGTGCCAATCACCAATCAGTGCTGCCAATCAGTGTTTATCAGTGCTGCCAATCAGTGCCACCTATCAATGCCAGTCAGTGCCCATCAGTGCCAATTATCAGTGTCAGTCAGTGTTGCCAATCACTGCCACCTATCAGTGCCCATCAGTGCCAATCAGTGCCAATCAGTGCTGCCTATCAGTGCTGAAAATCAGTGCCACCTATCAGTGCCCATTAGTGCCAATCAGTGCTGTCTATCAGTGCCAATCAGTGCTGCCAATCAGTGCTAATTGGTGCTGCCAATCAGTGCCACCTATCAATGCCAATCAGTATCCATCAGTGCCAATCAGTGCTGCCTATCAGTGCTGACAATCAGTGCCCATTAGTGCCAATCAGTGCTGCCTATCATTGCCACCTATTAGTGCCAATAAGTGCCCATCAGTGCTGGGGCTACCTATTAGTGCCGCCTATCAGTGCTGCCTATCAGTGCCAATCAGTGTTGCCTATCAGTGCCAATTAGTGCTGCCAATCAGTGCCAATTATTGCTGCCTATCAGTGTCACCAATCAGTGCCTATCGGTGCCCATCAATTCTGCCAATCAGTGCTGCCTATCAGTGGCCATCAGTGCTGCCTATTAGTGCTCATCAGTGCTGCCAATTAGTGCTGCCTATCAGTGCCGCCTATCAGTGCCAATCATTGCCCATCAGTGCTGCCAATCAGTGCCACCTATCAGTGCAAATCAGTGCCCAACAGTGCTGCCTATCAGTGCTCATCCATACTGGCTATCAGTGCCCATCAGTGCTGCCTGTCAGTGCCCATCAGTGCTGCAAATCAGTGCCCACTGAGTGCAGGGATGGGGAGATGAACGCAGCAACCAGGCACATTGTCCATGGGGGGCCAGCCTGGAGAGGCACAACTGAAATCGGTTGCTGTTTATTAATGCCACATGCCGATCTTTAGTATAATAGGTAATTACCACACTACCATTTACAATAAACTACTGGAGGTAAAATAAAAACGTGTCAGTAAAAGGCTTGCTGCTAAGTACTGTTATGTGTTCCCACACCACAAAAAAAACCACAGCGCTAACCTACTAATCAATAACTTAACAACAATGGTGGAACCCTCTAATATATGGAAATCTTAGTTTCAATATTACCACAATACTGGTCTCTGTGATACAGTGGGGCAAAAAAGTATTTAGTCAGCTCTTTTGTCTTCACCATAGTGGAGTTTGGATTGTGACTGTTTGAGGTTGTGGACAGGTGTCTTTTATAACAAGTTCAAACAGGTGCCATTAATACAGGCAATGAGTGGAGGACAGAGGAGCCTCTTAAAGAAGAAGATACAGGTCTGTGAGAGCCAGAAATCTTGCTTGTTTGTAGGTGACCAAATACTTATTTTCCACCATAATTTGAAAATATATTCTTTCAAAAATCAGACAATGTGATTGTCTGGATTTGTTTCCACATTTTGTCTCTCATAGTTGAGGTATGTAACGTCTCATATAATACATATCAGACTTAAAACAAGACATACAAAATGAAACTTAGCAGGGATGGTTGAAACCCCTCCTATAGATATTTGCCATACAGATTAACTTCACGTGCAATGATTCCAGTGATGCAGTGCCTTGCAAAAGTATTCACCCCCTTGGCTTTTTACCTATTTTGTTACATTACAGCCTTTAGTTCAATGTTTTTTTAATCTGAATTATATGTGATAGATCAGAACACAATAGTCTAAGTTGGTGAAGTAAAATTAGAAAAATATATACATAAAACTATTTTTCAGAAATAAAAAAATGATAATTGGCATGTGCGTATGTATTCACCCCCTTTGTTATGAAGCCCATAAAAAGCTTTGGTGCAACCAATTACCTTCAGAAGTCACATAATTTGTGAAATAATGTCCACCTGTGTGCAATCTAAGTGTTACATGATCTGTCATTACATATATACACCTTTTTGAAAGGTCCCAGAGGCTGCAACACCTAAGCAAGAGGCACCACTAACCAAACACTGCCATGAAGACCAAGGACCTCTCCAAACAAGTAAGGGACAATGTTGTTGAGAAGTACAAGTCAGGGTTAGGTTATAAAAAAATATCCAAATCTTTGATGATCCCTTAGGAGCACCATCATATCTATCATAACCAAATGGAAGGAACATGGCAACAGCAAACCTGCCAAGAGACAGCCGCACACCAAAACTCACGGACCGGGCAAGGAGGGCATTAATCAGAGAGGCAGCACGGAGACCTAAGGTAACCCTGGAGGAGCTGCAGAGTTCCACAGCAGAGACTGGAGTATCTGTACATAGGACGACAATAAGCCGTACGCTCGATAGAGTTGGGCTTTATGGCAGAGTGGCCAGAAGAAAGCCATTACTTTCAGCAAAAAACAAAATGGCACATTTTGAGTTTGCAAAAAGGCATGTGGGAGACTCCCAAAATGTATGGAGAAAGGTGCTCTGGTCTGATGAGACTAAAATTTAACTTTTTGGCCATCAAAGAAAACGCTATGTCTGGCGCAAACCCAACACATCACATCACCCAAAGAACACCATCCCCACAGTGAAACATGGTGGTGGCATGTGGGGATGTTTTTCAGCAGTCGGGACTGGGAAACTGGTTAGGGTTGAGGGAAAGATGGATGGTGCTAAATACAGGGATATTCTTGAGCAAAACCTGTACCACTCTGTGTGTGATTTGAGGCTAGGACGGAGGTTCACCTTCCAGCAGGACAATTACCCCAAACACACTGCTAAAGCAACACTTGAGTGGTTTAAGGGGAAACATATAAATGTGTTTGAATGGCCTAGTCAAAGCCCAGACCTCAATCCAATAGAAAATCTGTGGTCAGACTTAAAGATTGCTGCTCACAAGTGCAAACCATCCAACTTGAAGGAGCTGGAGCAGTTTTGCAAGGAGGAATGGGCAAAAATCCCAGTGGTAAGATGTGGAAAGCTCATAGAGACTTATCCAAAGCAACTTGGAGCTGTGATAGCTGCAAAAGGTGGCTCTACAAAGTATTGACTTTAGGGGGGTGAATAGTTATGCACATTGACTTTTTCTATTATTTTGTCCTATTTGTTGTTTGCTTCACAATAAAAAAAAATCTTCAAAGTTGTAGGCATGTTCTGTAAATTTAATGATGCAAATCCTCAAACAATCCATGTTAATTCCAGGTTGTGAGGCAACAAAACAAGAAAAATGCCAAGTGGGAGGATGAATACTTTTGCAAGGCACTGTATGTGATTTCACATGTAATACACATCAAAAGAAGAATAAGGCATCGTTTTTTTTAAACTTAGCAGGGATGGTGGAAACCCCTCTACAGATATTTGCAATACAAATTAACTTCAAGTGCAGCAACTTTTTAGTCAGGAGGTTCACACCATTATATAATTTTGGAATTTTTATTTTTAGATTGTTACACTTAATTTTATATGTTTTAGCTACTATTATATTGTGAATGATTGCACTTGAAGTTAATTTTCCACCACCCCTGCTGAGTCCTTGCTAATGGACCTTGCTTTGTGCACTGGTGTGCAGTCATGTTGGAACAGGAAGGGGCCCATCTCCAAATTATTCCCACAAAGTTGGGAGCATGAAATTGTCCAAAATCTCATGGTATGCTGATGCCTTAAGAGTTGCCTTCACTGGAACTAAGGGGCCAAGCCAAACCCCTGCAGAACCCACACCATAATCCCCCCTTCACCAAATGATTTGGACCCGTGCACAAAGCAAGGTCCATAAAGACATGGATGAGTGAGTTTGGGGTGGAGGAACGTGACTGGCCTACACAGAGTCCTGAGCTCAATCCAAAAGGAAACCTGTGGGATGAATTAGAGCGGAGACTATGAGCCATGTCTTCCTGTCCACATCAGTGCCTGACCTAACAAATGCGCTTCTGGAAGACTGGTCAAACATTCCCAGAGACACACTTCTAAAGCCTTCCCAGAAGAGTTGAAGCTGTTATAGCTGCAAAGGGTGGGCCAACTCAATATTGAACCCTACGGACTAAGACTGGGATGCCATTAAAGTTCAACGCCGAGTAAAGGCAGGTGTCCCAATATGTTTGACAATATAGTGTGTGTGCGTATATATATATATATATATATATATATATATATATATATATATATATATATAGTCAGGTCCATAAATACCGTTCATCCAAATCAGGTGAACGGTAGAGGAATTACAACAGTTTGTATATGTGCCTCCCACTTTTTAAGGGACCAAAAGTAATGGGACAGATTAATATTCATCCATCAAACTTTCACTTTTTAATACTTGGTTGCAAATCCTTTGCAGTCAATTACAGTCTGAAGTCTGGAACGCATAGACATCACCAGACGCTGGGTTTCATCCCTGGTAATGCTCTGCCAGGCCTCTAATGCAACTGTCTTCAGTTCCTGCATGTTCTTGGGGGATTTTCCCTTCAGTTCTGTCTTCAGCAAGTGAAATGCATGCTCAATCGGATTCAGGTCAGATGATTGACTTGGCCATTGCATAACATTCCACTTCTTTCCCTTAAAAAACTCTTTGGTTGCTTTCGCAGTATGCTTCGGGTCATTGTCCATCTGCACTGTGAAGCGCTGTCCAATGAGTTCTGAAGCATTTTGCTGAATATGAGTAGATAATATTGCCCGAAACACTTCAGAATTCATCCTGCTGCTTTTGTCAGCAGTCACATCATCAATAAATACAAGAGAACCAGTTCCATTGGCAGCCATACATGCCCACGCCATGACACTACCACCACCATGCTTCACTGATGAGGTGGTATACTTTGGATCATGAGCAGTTCCTTTCCTTCTCCATACTCTTCTCTTCCCATCACTCTGGTACAAGTTGATCTTGGTCTCATCTGTCCATAGGATGCTTTTTTAGATGTTGTTTGGCAAACTCTAATCTGGCCTTCCTGTTTTTGAGGCCCACCAATGGTTTACATCTTACATAGTTACATAGTTAGTAAGGTTGACTAAAGACACCAGTCCATCCAGTTCAACCTGAGTGAGTGTGCGTGTCTACAATTATCCCTATTTATTTAAGGTACCCATATAGCACCGTCAATTTTACGCATCGCTCCACACATACATCGCACACTCACAATCCCTACCCTCAAGGAGCCCACAATCCAAGGTCCCCAAACTCACATTCATATATTAGGGCCAATTTTGGACAGAAGCCAATTAAACTACCAGCATGTCTTTGGAGTGTGGGAGGAAACCGGAGTACCCGGAGGAAACCCACGCAGGCACAGGGAGAACATGCAAACTCCAGGCAGGTAGTGTCGTGGTTGGGATTTGAACAAGCGACCCTTCTTACTGCTAGGCGAAAGTGCTATCCACTACACCACTGTGCTGCCCATATTCTGGTGAACCCTCTGTATTCACTCTGGTGAAGTCTTCTCTTGATTGTTGACTTTGACACACATACACCTACCTCCTGGAGAGTATTCTTGATCTGGCCAACTGTTATGAAGGATGTTTTCTTCACCAGGGAAAGAATTCTTCGGTCATCTACCACAGTTGTTTTCCGTATTCTTCTGGGTCTTTTGGTGTTGCTGAGCTCACCGGTGCGTTCTTTCTTTTTAAGGATGTTCCAAACAGTTGATTTGGCCACACCTAATGTTTTTGCTATCTCTCTGATGGGTTTGTTTTGTTTTTTCAGCCTAACGGTGGCTTGCTTCACTGATAGTGACAGCTCTTTGGATCTCATATTGAGAGTTGACAGCAACAGATTCCAAATGTAAATAGCACACTTGAAATGAACTCTGGACCTTTTATCTGCTCCTTGTAAATGGGATAATGAGGGAATAATACACACCTGGCCATGGAACAGCTGAGCAGCCAATTGTCCCATTACTTTTGGTCCCTTAAAAAGTGGGAGGCAGACATACAAACTATTGTAATTCCTACACCGTTAACCTGATTTGGATGTAAGTACCCTCAAATTAAAGCTGGAAGTCTGCAGTTAAAGCACATCTTGTTTGTTTCATTTCAAATCCATTGTGGTGGTGTATAGAGCCAAAAAGATTAGAATTGTGTCAATGTCCCAATATTTATGGACCTGACTGTATATACAGTATATATATATATATATATACACACACACACGCATGATGTGTGTTTGAGCTTTGGGTTGCACACCCTAATGCAATAGGCTGCACACGCCTATGCTCATTTTATTTGTCAAATCAGCAAATTCAATAAATGTAGTGTGATGTAATGATTAACCTAAACAATCGATTGAGATTATATCCAATTAAGTGACCACTACACAACCAGCTTGTGTTGGGGACTGTGCTGAACTGACTGGATTGGTCACTGGTCCTGAGTGGATACTTGTGTGGGCAGAAAGATGGAATGCCTTCCAGTGGATAGTGCCCAGTGATGGGTAATGGTCATGGGCCCTTTCAGGGATTGGGCTGCTGCCTTTTTTATGTGACCTTAGGGTTTTTATCAAAAATTACACAACCAGTAAATCAGGACAACTTTAGAATAGGTAAGTATATACATCTTTTCTTTTACAGGGTAGTTAGAATAGGCTTAGAATGTGGGTGGAAGTAGATATGAGCTTAGTTTTGACTTGCCTTCCACTTTAAGATGGCCATACACAGTTCAGATTCAAGCTGTGTGTGGCCCCGTTGATACCCCTCTGCTCGATCGTTCATAGACTTTAGACTTGTTGAAGGAATTGTTTTGGAAATGTTTATCCAAATAGCCCAGGTGGGCTAAACAAGAGAAATCTATGTGATTTGCCAACTTTAATCTCCTACATTGTCTCTTGATCTAAGAATAATTGATTTGTCTATGTGTGTGTATAGGCAAAACCATTAAAACAATACCCATTAGTGATGAGCCAACTGGACTAGATATATTACAATCCCTGCAGGAATTTTACAAACACTGAATATAGTACTGAACGCTACCGAACTATATGGGAGCTGAAACTTGTTATTTTGGTCTGGCCTTTTTAAGGTTAATTTGCAAGCTTTTATTTAAAAAAGGGCCACAGGTAGTTGGGCAATCCCATGGGGGCCATGTACCAATGCAAATAAATATACTTCTTATAAAAATACAGTTAAGTAGGGAGAGGGTCTTTTAATGCTGTTGTTTTGAGGTGAGTAATTGTGTTGGCAGGTCAGCATGACTGAAATGAATTTACATGGCTGGTCAAAGAAATTAACGTTTTTATGTCGGAAGACCATGTTTAATTTATTTTTTTTCTAATTAAGGATTTTTTTCTCTGTGTTTTTATCTGCTTGTGACAAGAGGTAACAAGTACCCCATATTCATTTACCTGGAGGCAGATATCTGTGGAATGGGATTGCAGATTCTGGTAAGTCCCCCACATCCCTTTTTGTGGAACAGGATATGATGGTGAGGCTCTTGTCCCCTCAGCATTGGGGACAATATGCCTTGCAAGAAGGGAAGCTTTTCTGCCACCCACTTCCCCGTCGCAAGTTAGCCTCTAAATTTTGAATGCATTTGTAGCCTGGAATGATAAAGGGCCAGTACATAATTTGAGGGAATAAATGACAGACATCCAGCTGACGTTTGTGGTCTACAGTGTATATGTAAGTAATGGTTAATTATTGGCTCAAGTCAGCTAGGGATTACTAAAACCAGTATTAACAGATCGATCCATTCAATTTATTAAGAGACACACAAAGCAGGATAGACAAAACAGACATACAATAATAGCCTATGCTTGTAGATAAGTAACCTAAAAAATGAACATATACAGTACCTGCAAGGATAAAGTGTTTTTTCATTAAGTTCTTATGTAACTTAACACCTTGAAGAAGCTGTGTTATTAATAAGAAAAAGAAAAAAAAAGACTATACCTGCTAAAGACTGATGATCGGAAATACAGTAAAATAAAATTAGGGCTTAGGGACACACCAAACGTTTCAGTAATAAAAGAGGTAAAAATAACCAAACATAGTAGTTCAACTGATCATACATATAATTGCTACAATTTTTAGATGAATGCACAATGCCATAGATAATGATAAAATTGTTTTAATACTTAAAATCTGACACACTTGCTATTATGGTACAGAATCCATGTTATTTTTTTTCACTCTTTGAGTTCCAATTATAATAGTTATACATGTCTGTACCTGTTCAGCTACTATTACATCTTCTTCACTACTGTCCCTATGTTGCATGGTCAGACGCAGTAATAGTAATTCAACAAAAAAATTTACATAAAATATATTTATAGCCTACATATCAGCCAGTATTCTCTGTATTGTAAACTTTGTACTGTATAGAACATACCTAGCAGTAGTTTTCTTTCAGAACTGCTAATCGATAAGTCAATACAGATGACAAACATTAGCAATTGTTTCTGTGTTTTACAAACCCCTTTTTGCATTTGATCTCTACTGTCACTTGACTACTACCAGCGGTACCTAAAAGTCTGACATTTTAAAAGTTTTGCTATACTCATATGAAAACATTTCATTGAAAGAGACAGCTAAAAAGACTTTAATTTGGAGAAGGAATAATCTATTGAACTAATTTACAAAGATAGCCCATTAGTCAAAAAGAAGGCTTCCAAATAGAGCCATTTGAATGAGAAAGCAGTAGATTTGTTTTCAAGGCAGGATGGCCCAGTAGGGATTTCCAGGCTATTTACAAATTGCAGAAAAGGGAATACTGCTCCTGCAGGCAAAATATGTAGCGTGGTAATGGTGATTTGTCTGGCAGCAGGAGTTTGCTGGGATCCTGACAGGGGTCTTGTCAGCATTTAGGGGGATGTTGTATTGATTTCAATAGCCTAAATGAGCCTGTAATGAAGGGAAGCCAAGCCTTGTGCTCACTCTCACTGTTCAGGACCATGGTCAGTGGTGCGTTTACTAGCATTGTTTATATCTGTCTTGGTCCTGACATTAACCACTGTGGTTTTCAGTATTAAATACGGTAGTAAAGGCGTAAAATTCACCTATTGGGGGCTTTCATGCAGAGCCTTATAAAAATACTGGGCCAATCTGTTACTTTTTATACCCTCCAGTTGAACTTTTCTATTCCACTGCAAGCCAATTAAAGGCATTTTATCTCTAATAAAGAGAGGGGGGCTTACTATTTCAGACTAAGAGTGTATATTAAATCCTTTACCTCCCCCAGATCTTTATTGTTAAATGTAAAAATACAATTAAGATTTTAAAAAAATTACGATTCAAATTAACCAATTTTATTGTATACTTCACACATATGTTTCGAGCTGGCAGTTGAAAATAAAATATGTGTACTGTATTGTATTGCATATTGTAAATTAGGGTGCCCAAAGTAATATTTTATCAATGGACCTTGCTCCTAATATACACACATTTGGTTTGGATATAAGTAGCAGAAATTCTGCTGGAAAATATATTTAAAAAAGTGTGTATGTGTGTGCCTTTTTAACCACCTGACCTCCAAAAGATCATGACCAGGCCATTTTTTGCGAAACGGTTACTTTAACTGACAATTGCGCGGTCATGCAACGCTGTACATTAATCAAATGTATGTCCTACATAAATCAAATGTATGTCCTTTTTTCCCCATTATTTGATCACCACTGCATTTTTTATTTTTTGCGCTATAAACAAAAAAAAAAAAACAATAAAAAAAAATATATACATATTTTTTACTTTCTGCTATAAAGCATATCCAATAAAAACATTTTAAAAATCAAACCCCATCATAATTTAGGTCAATATGCATTCTGCTACATATTTTTGGTAAAAAAAAAAATCCCAATAAGCGTATATTAATTGTTTTGTGCAAAAGTTATAGCATCCACAAACTATGGTATATGTACTGGAATTAATATTTTTTTTTTTTTTTTACTAGTTACGGCGGCGATCAGCAACTTATAGTGGGACTGTAATATTATGGCTAATAATCGGACACTGACAATTTTTGGGAACCAAGGCCACTAATACAGTAATCAATGCTAAAAACATGCATGTCACTGTACTAATGACACAGTCTGGGATAGGGTGAGTTAGGGTGATAGTTAAACATCTAGGGTGATCAAAGGGTTAAATGTATGCCTAACCAGTGTTTTGGTGTACTGTGTGTGGTGCTTTTACTAAGAGAAGTCATGGATTTAATTCCCTTCTTATCAGGGAAAGAAACTCTATTATTTTTCTGCAGACAGGACAGAGCTCTGCCTTGTTTACATAGGCAGAGCTTTGCCCTGTGTGTCTTCCCAATGATCGACATCTGCTGTGTATAATCACAGCACAGCCTGGTCGCCGGTGGCGCACGCACGTGCCCCCTACCCGGAAGTGCCAGATCACATACCTAGTATGTGATCTGGTACAGCAGAGCCGCCTTGCCGCTGTATATCTAAGTGATACGGTCAGCAAACGGTTAAATATGTAATCGTTTTTTTGAATAACAACTGCGATGGTACAATGTAAGATCTTGTAATACCTGTGACCCAATGGGGTTGATTTACTAATATTGGAGAGTGCAAAATCTGGTGCATCTCTGCAAAGAATACAATTAGCTTCCAGGATTTTTTTTGTCAAAGCTTAATTGAACAAGCGGTAGTTAGAAGCTGATTGACTACCATGCACAGCTGCACCAAATTTTACACTCTCCAGTTTTAGTAAATCAACTCCACTGGGTTTGTGTCTATTTTCATTCATTTTCTAAATACTCTATAAAGGCTAAATGGCTCTATATGACATATATTTTAGAGTGTGTACCAGATTTTATTGTACACCCTGTAAAGTCTACAATCTGCTTTGCCTATGCTGCATACACATGAAAATCTTTCCCTTCTTATCTGCATCTTCCAATACATATTTCATACAAGCAGAACAGACAAGAGGAGGAAGTGCTGTGATACAGCATATATGTTGATATGCTTGGAACTCAAGGAGATTGCTTATGGATTCTAGGAGCTCCCATGCTTTGCAGTAAAATCTTTGTTTTCAAAATAAACCACTTTGAAGCAAAATAATGGTCAGTGCCCATCAATGCAGCCGGATTAGTGCCCATCTGCAGCCTCAATGCAGCCTGATTTGTGCCCATCTGCAGCCTCAGTGCAGCCTTAATGCAGCTTGATATGCACCTATCTGCAGCCTGATCTGTGCCCATCTCCCATCAATGCAGCCTGATGCCCATCTGCAGCCTCACCATCTCTCATGCAGGAAATCACCGAGCCGTCATCTCCTGTTTACTCGGCTGTCAGTCGCCAGTCACATACGCAGTCCCACTTTCGCCATCTGCATTGGACCAGCTCCTGTGTTTGACAGAACACTGGTCCAATGCCAATGGCAGGGGCAGGACTGTGTGTGTGATGTCAGAGCCGAGTGAGAGACGATTATACAGGAGATGACGGCTCTGTGAATTCTGGCGGCGCTCATCCCCCTCCTTCCCCTTCGAGGTACACTATTGGCGTATAACACGCACCTGTGATTTGCCCCCTATTTTAAGGGGGGAAAAGTGCGTGTTATATGCCGATAAATACAGTAACTTTAGTTTTAACAAAACCTACCAAAATTTTCCAACCACTTTGTATCCAGTCTGACACTGCATAATTATTAGTAGCTCGGAGAGTGTTCATTCAGATTGCAGTGAGCTTAAGGCAGCCCATAGACGGTGCAAATTTCTTTCCTGCAACCACGGGTAGAGAAGACAGTGATTATCTCTATTGCCCTTAGCAGCCACTACCGGTAATTGCAAGCGAATCCGGAAGGTTGGTTGTACCCAAGTTCACTGACCGATCAACTTGGTACATTCAGCCTTCCCATTAATGGTTCGATTTCCTGCTAAACCGGTTGAGATTCGAACCGTGTATGGCCAGCCTAACTGGAACAGGTGTCCTCAGTGGTGTCTAGTAAAAACTGTACACTATTCGTTTTTTTATCACATTCTGTTTCAGTGGTAAATGTCACCAGGACAAATTGAGAGGGTAAAAGCTTGATGCAAAAACACGAATGCATCCATACACTATCCAAATTTTAGAAAATGTTTTGGTAAATACTCATTTTAAGCATTCAAATAATAATTTATAATTTAGGCAGGCTATAGATGATACAAGTTTCTTTCCTTGCACCATGGGTGGAACAAAAGACAATTGCTCGATTCCCCCATCAACACAGTCAGTTTTGATGGGGAAATGCCTCCTGCTGCGCTATTGTATTCTGCCAGCAGTGGAGCGGGGGGAGCGGGGAGCAGTACAGGTCAGCTATAACCACTGGGAGTAATCGTATGTAGAAAAATCCGACAGGCTAGTACAATCAGCCTGCCCATAGCAGGGGCGGCCCGTCCATTAAGGGTGCACCCGATTGGCTGAAAGGACAGGCAATCCTATTGGATGCCTAGGAGGAGGGGAGGAGACGCACAGCCACCAAGATGAAAGAATGGAGGAGATGCCCGCTGCCCATGCCAATGCCCGATCCCGCTGCCCATGCCTGCTGCCAATGCCCGATCCCGCTGCTGAAGCCTAATCCCACTGCCAATGCTCGCTGGCCGATACCCGCCACCTAGATGAGGTAAGACAGTGAGTGGGCGGGGTGCTGAGGGGTTTGAGATGCTGCCGGACGCCGGGGGTGGGGAGAAGTGGGTGTTTGCCACCCCCCCAAATTCGCCTATACATAGGTCGAAATTTGGCCAATCCCTGCAGAACCGCCCAAATTTCAATCATGTATGGCCGATTTAAGAAATTCACGGTGTTCTTAACATATCAATGTTTTAATCTATCCTGTGCCAGTGGAAGGGACTTTAACTGCAGGCCTATGTTCACTTAGCATACTAAGTATGTTAATAGCTCCTGCCTAATTTTCAAGTAAATATTACAATATGAAGTGAGTGTATGTGTGGTCACCAAAATCTCACCTATTGCTAAAAGCTGAAACAAACTGTGCTGGTCTATTTGATATTTACTACATATGAGACTGTGTTTTCATTTCTTTGGAGACCCACCTTGAAAAATCTGATAGATACTGTAACCATCATCATAGTCATATAATCATCAAAAATTTGTGACATATCCTGACTATGATGATGTAACCATCATCATAGTCACATAATCATCAAAAATTTGTGACATATCCGTTGGTTGAAACAAGAACACTGGTTGATAAAGGATGGCAAAATAGTCCTTGAAAGCACACATTTGATCTGTTTGTGTGGATATGTTGACCACATGTGTGTTGAAGAGCCAAATTCTTTTTGTTTTACAAATTGCCTCTACAGCACCCTTTTTTTCTGTTAACTGAATTCAGCTGACAATTATTAGCATGACAATAACCATTTGGCCCATAAGCATCTCTTTGTCATGAAGACACATTGCAATGGGGGCAGTGAGAGAATGCTTCTCTTTGGAAGCTGCAGTGAAAAGGAGACGAGATAAATCTAACTACTACAAATTGATTCTGTGAAAGGTTTATCTGCATTCACACAAGCATTGAAACCCTAGGTTTGGGCTTAGGTTTCCTATAAACAGCAGAGTTTATTACTTCTTTGCTGCTATAAGTTGTTATATAAGTGAAGTTTCTAAGTTTTGGTCTTGACTGCTTTCACACACTTAATACCAAGGAATCAAGGAATCATGTATATATATATATATATATATATATATATATATATATATTGTAATGTAACCATGTTTTATTTACCTATGACTTTGTTAATAAAATGGATGCTTTATAAAAAATATTAACCTATATAATGATAGATAAAATGTAGATAGAGTGTGTGTTTCTGTGTCGATTCTCTCAATAAAGACTGAGCTTCTCAATAGAAAAAAAACTTCTGTAGACCTGACTTCATGTGTCACACCATTGAATGGGCACAATCATGACAGTCAAGTTGTGATCAGAGAAGAAATCAAGCTGTATGACAGACAGGAGAAAAAGTAAGTAGCTCTGTATCATTTTGATCATAAAGAAAAAATATATCATAGAATCACAGACATATATAATAGAAGGATAAGATAAATATACCATAAGGGAAATGTGCGATAAAAAACTGTTAGTAATGACAGCTTGGACTAAGTCTGAGCCCTCATACAGTAGAGCATAAAACTGTAACTCATCTTGCAAATTTTTGCATAATATTGCAACAGAAAATGGACATTGTGTAGAACATCTATGGGGTCAATTCACTAAGCTTTACTGCATGTGATAAGGGTAGCATGTTACTCATTTGCATAAATTATCACATGCGGTAAGTTAAATCCAATTCACCCCAAAAAAATACAGATTTTGCGATAAACAACGAAAAAAAAAAATTTGTTGGTAGATATCGCAAAAATGTGTGCGGTATTCTGTTACGTCCAATTCACAAACAAAACAGGAACTAAAAAAAAGTGCAATATTTAACACCACCCTTTTGGTGGCGGTAACCAGTGCCGTATTTCCTGTTGGAGTGAGAATGTAAATGTTGCTTGAACTGTCATCATAGGACTCTAAACGAAATACCTGGTGGTCTTCCATGCTATATGCTCCCTGCCCACTATCTGTTTTGTACAAACAAATGAGTATCTAAAAGGCATTGTACTGTGTCAGGTAAGTCACTAAAGTGACAGCTGCTATAATTCTGCTATGATTCTACTATGATTCCACAGGAAATGACCTTGCACAACCCTTAACCACTGACACCTGCGATAAATTACTGTATGAGAAAATGCGGTAGTTACCGAACAATCCGAAAAATACCACATTCGTTATTTAAAACTAAATTCTTAGTGAATTGAACTTTCACAGCTGATTTACTTCATGCGGTATTTTACCGCATTTTATTTGCCTTTATTTAACTCTTAGTGAATTGACCACTTTGTGTCTTATTTTATATATTTTTTTCCCACGTGTCAGTAATAGCTAGTGTGCTTGACTCCTGTAGTGTCCATCATGCATGGCTCTGTTTGTGAGGTGAGTCAGTGTTGTAGGGCTTGCCAGGTGCATAGCTGAGTACATACCCATGGCACAGAAGAACAGGAAACTATCAGCCAGCTACCAAGAAACCATTAATCTTATTGCACCAGATTATAGCTTCAGAAGTAAAAGTCTTTGATTGTTTACTTCCTTTCTCCATCTGGGTTTTAATTATTGGAATATGCTATTTCTTTTTGTATCTACTGTATTCAGCTGGCACCTTAAAAATGTATATTTGTTTAATAACTATAAATGAATTATTAACTCACTTTAAAATGTGAGCAACACATTTCCTTTAGATCATTGCCTAGACAGTGACTTTTTAATATAACCAGACTCATGATTTTATATGCCTATAACAATGTATAAAATCAGTTATAAACACTATTATTTACAATCATTCTTTCTTTACAATTAGTTTGTTTTATTACTCACATCAGTCTTGGGTGCATTAGAGTTTATGTATAATATCCACACCATAAGAATGTATAAACATAATAGAACACATTTTCCGCAGGTAAAAATTAACATGACAGGTTCGATTCAGGCCAGATAAAACCAATAAATTAGGGAAGATATGCAATCTCCATGCAGAGAGAATGTTTTTTTTTGCTTCTGACTTGCAAACCTAGATCATACTTAGATTACCTTAATTTAAAACCATAATTCATTTTTTTTTTTTTTATACAGGAACATATTTAAAGATAGTCTGTTAAGTCTATCAGGTTCAATGGAATTTTAAAATGAGAAATGTTCTTGTTGTGATAGAGTATTCATATATTCAGTGTAGAAGCATGCATGCCCACACACACACACCACACACATCCAATATGCATTGCACATACAATGAAACATTTAATGCAAAATATTTTAAGAATAGTTTATTGCAATCATACAGTACTGTACAGTAATTCAAATTCATGTAAAAAAAATTCTTTACAATATTTATATATTTGCACGAATCAATGCAATCAATAAATACACAGATTAGAAAAAGATATATAATTTAAAACATGATGGGTAGCTTGAAAAACAGCCTATTGCAGAGCATACTATTATCAATATTACATTTTTACAATAATTAAGAAAATAAGTGTTTTAATTATAAGAGCTAAATTGTCATTTATGTGGAGTTATAGAAAAAGTGCAAGAAATCATCTTATCTGTTTACCTTACGTCAAGAGAGGATAAGATTCAAAGGACAACATATAGGAAAAAAAGAATTACAGTGAAAAGACATAAAAACGTGTCTTGTTGACTGTTACACAAAGGTATAAAGCACGTGATATTGCAGAGTGAGCCCGGTTTATTGATCTCTGCTCTGGGCTGGAAAATGAGAAGAGTGGAAGGGGAAAAAGGAGGGACAGTGACACTCATTATAAAAACTCTGAAAAGGAAGCAGAATGTCTTGCACAAGGCAGAGGCTGGGAGATAAAATCATCCATGAAGTGTGTGGAACTGTGACTGTCACTCTGAGACAATGGGGAATAGAGAGACTCCCAGTCACTGGAGGAACTGCAGTTGCTGTTAGGGCTTGTCAGGTCCACCATAAAGCAAGATTTGGGTAACTTGTCTAATGTTTCTCTCATGTCCTGGTGTGCTAGGTTAAAGATGCCATGATCAGGAATGCGCAGAGTCTCAGATAAAGCCCAGATATAATTATAAGCAAATCTCAGCGTTTCAATCTTGGTCAGCTTGGCATCATCAGGGAAGGCTGGCAAAACATTCCTCAGCGCATCCAAGGCTGAGTTTAGGTTGTGCATGCGGTTTCTTTCTCTGTCATTAGCTTTGATTCTGCGATTCTTCTTCTGTTTGATAACTGTCAGATCACTCTTGGCCTGGAATCTGGTTCTTTTCCCCTTTTGCTTTTTGCGGGGGGGCTCCCTGGAATTAACAAGGGAAAAACCTTCTCCCAGTAGGCAGCCTTCACTGGTAGCTGAAGGGGCAGGAGAACATGGCAAGGAACAGGAAGGGTTCTCATCCTCCGAGACATCATAGTAAAGCTCTCTTTCGCTTCTATGTTGGATGCTATCAGTTTTAGGAGACATCCTGTAAATTAAAAAAAGGAACTATTTTAATCAAAACATTAAGAGAATTTAGTTTTACTGAAGTGCCAGATAAAAGGCAATGAAAAAGTTTTAAGTGTTGTATCCCACAGCAACCAGTAAGAATTTGTATTGCATCACTATCAATGCAATAGTCTGAGATCTGACATAAATGTGTTATCACACTTCCATATCACCATTGCTGTTTGCATAACCATACAAAAAAAATTTGCAAATTTCTTGTTTATCGGTTTCGTTATGCGCCAAAATATAGTACAGCAAACAGAAAACTATATATCTATATATCTAGATATATCTAGATATATAGATATATCTATATATCTAGATGTATCTATATATATATAGATATATCTAGATATATCTATATATCTAGATATATATCTATATCTATATATTTTTTTTTTTTAAATAAAAGTCACTTTTGCTAGAAATGCCTATAACTATAAATTACCTACCTATACTGCCAGTCTGTGGATTTCCAAGAAGGCTATGGGATAAACAGGATAGAAGAAAAAGTGCAGACAGCAGCAGAAGCCCTCCCTGTCCTGGTCCTCTGTGGCTTCAGTAAACAGTTGCTTCTAAAGAGAGCTAAGGTGTGTGGAAGATGTGCAACAGGCACACGACTGCCTCACAGCCTTATATATAGCAACTATAGACAATGCTGATCAATACAAAGAGTGTGCCCCCTCCCGGCACACTTTATCTTATCAGTCTTGCTTGGAGTGTGCCTGGCTTATTACAACCTGGGAAATGGCCAATCACAGTCAAAAGAGACATGGGTGCCTCCCCACTGCCTGACACAGCTGGAATCCCAACAAAAGTGCTGACCCCTGCCTCATCCATAAATAAGCTTTAACTTAATATGCACTTGTATGTAGCTAGTGCATTAGCCCTTTAACCTCGCTCTCTGTGAAAAAAAGCTACTGCAAAGAAAATAAAGTGATATATCACTTTCTTTTTTTTTCCCTTAAATTTGGAAGAACTTCTGTTTAGATTAAAGCCAAATTACAATGTGCAGTAACATATAGCATCCACTCAGCAATCTACCTAAACTGATCTGACTGTTCTAAATGGTAAATATTGGTTACTATGATTTGCTGCACTTTGCGCAGCAAGGTTGTGCTTTATCTTACTACAAATTTTCAGCTGTGCACTTCATGTATGGTAAATTAAAATTTAAATATTTTGTTGTGCACTGTCTCAGGACAATGGCAGATTTATTTATTTATTTATTACAGGTACTTATGTAGTGTCATCAATTTACGCAGCGCTTTACATATATATTGTGCATTCTCATCAGTCCCTGCCCTCAAGGAGCTTACAGTCTAAGGTAGATGATCATAAACATATGTAAAATAAAATACATATGCCACATGCAGTATATTAACATATACTGTGGTTTAATATGGTTTACAGCTTGATGGCAGTTTATAGCAAATCTGCTTTACACAGTAATCAGTGCTACTGAATGTAAGAAGTAGGCATTGATTATTTTACATGCATTTTAGGGTGGGCTGCTGCACAAAAACAATGTTTCTTTTAAGATTTTTCAATATATTTTCTTGCTGTTTTTGGATGAAAGAGAGAGAGCTCCTGGAAGGGGCATGCTTGAATTCCAAAGTTCCCAATGTCCACAAATACATCGGGTCATGTCAATTACAGAAAAAAATTAATTAACAGCATGCATGGGTGGATGAAACACCACGGGGTTGATTTACTAAAGGCAAATAGAGTGCACTTTACAAAGTGCAGTTGCACTCTGTAAGGGCAGTTGCTCCAGAGCTTAGTAAATGAGGTAAAGCTTCACTTTGCAAAGAATACCCAATCACGTGCAAGGATGATGGAGGTGTACAGCACATGATTGGATGATGGAAGTCAGCAGAGCTTCTGCTCATTTATTAAGCTTTGGAGCAACTGCTTTTTGCAGAGTGCAACTGCACAGTCTATTTGCCTTTACTAAATCAACACCCATATATAAAAGTGGGAGAGCCTTGTTAAAAAAATGAAGGAGAAAATGTTTGTTTTCAAGTCACTTTCTTTAAAACGTTCCCAAAGCTATATATATATAGTTGTTAAGTTATATTTATGAAATTAGTAATGATTTAAAACTGTACCTGTATGAAGAGTATCAGAAGTGCCTGGCCTGTATGTGTCCTGGAGTTTCTTACATGTGCTGGCTAACGAAGCCATGACTGCCACCTGCTCTTATTGTGCAGACAGGATACGTGGAGGCGGGCTCGGTGTCAGGCTGGGTCCTCATGAATAACGTTCAGCCTGACTCAATGATAGACCATTGCAGGTAAACAAACCAGAGGATGGAGACAGGCCAAACATTTCTTTGATGTTCATGATTTTAACTATTTCTGCCCAAAAAACTAAGGTAAAAATTGCACTTCTGGAAAAGTATTTTTTTAAATGTTTGCAGCATCTAAAATGTGCTCTGAGAGTCTGTGAGAACATGGTAATAAATTTCAGCACAATTGTCATTGCCATGTTGTATTAGAACCTATTATTTATATACAGACACGTTTTCATAAGCTTTTATTAAAGCACAGGAAAATATAACATTCATATGCGCACTCAGAACAACCACATTTATTTTATACAAACTGTATACAAGTATATATAAAAATAACAGTGAGAAAACGGTCTTTTATTAAAAAAAAACAAATAACAGTGAGGTTGATTTACTAAAACGGGACGGTGCAAAATCTGGTGCAGCTGTGCATGGTAGCCAATCACCTTCTAACTTCAGCTTGTTTAATGAAGTTTTGACAAAACATCGGGAAGCTGATTGGTTTCTATCAAGAGCTGCACCAGATTTTGCACTCTTCAATTTTAGTAAATCAACCATATTGGGGGTTATTTACGAAAGGCAAATCCACTTTGCACTACAAGTGCAAAGTACACTTGGAATTGCACTAGAAGTGCACTTGGAAGTGCAGTCGCTGTAAATCTGAGGGGTAGATCTGAAATGAGGGGAAGCTCTGCTGATTTTATTATCCAATCATGTGCAAGCTAAAATGCTGTTTTTTATGTTCCTTGCATGTCCCCCTCGGATCTACAGCGACTACACTTCCAAGTGCACTTTCAGTGCAATATTAAGTGCACTTTGCACTTGTAGTTTGCACTTGTAGTGCAAAGTGGATTTGCCTTTAGTAAATAACCCCCATTGTGTTAATTACATAAACTGTTGTTCTTTCCATAACAATTTATATACTTTCTCTGCATATTTAGGGCCAGTTCACACCACAAAAACGCATACCAGATTTGTTCCGGATGTGTTTCTGCATGCGTGTTTTTGATGTGTTCCACTGTGTTTTTAGTGCGTATCTGATGCTTTTCCAGATGCATTTCATGTATCTTTTTTTCTTCTTTTTTCCTGTTTTTTTATTTTTTTATTTATTCATTTATTTATTTATTTTTACTATACTAGGTTCCAGTGCATTTTTGATGGGTTCCAGTGCATTTCAGTGCATTTTTGATGCGTTTTACTGCGTTCCAGTACAGTCCAGTGCAGAAAAAATGCAGCATGTTCTACTTTTTTTTTTTAAACTGATTGCACTGGTGTGAACTATGCCATTGGAAACCATATAACCTACTTTACATGTGTTTTTGATGCAGAACAAAAACGCAATGGACTGCATGTGGTGTGAACTTACTCTAAATGTGACAGCACTGACTCAATGATATCTAGAACAGGCATTAAGGGCCAGTTCACACTATAAAAATGCAGTCCGGATGCGTTCCAGATGCTTTTCAGCATGCGCATTTTTGATGTGTTCCAGTGCATTTTTGATGCGTTTTTGGTGCAGCCCAGTGTATTTTTCCCCTCTTTTTTCTTATCCTTAAATAAGGACATGTGCATTTTTGGTGCATTTAGGTGCGTTCCAGTGCGTTCCAGTGTGTTTTTGATGCGTTTTACAGCTTTCCAGTACAGTCCAGTGCAGGAAAAATACAGCATGTTCTACTTTTTTTTCTGGAACGCACTGGAACTGCAAGCACTGGTGTGAACTATGCCATTGAAAACAATATAACCTTACTTTCATGCGTTTTTGATGCAGAACAAAACGCACTGGACTGCATGTGGTGTGAACTGGCCCTCAACTTTCTAAAGGGATGCAGGCCCAGCAGATTTCCTCATTAGTGCTCTGCAGCTGCACACCTGACAGTTAACCACTTAAGGACCGGGCCTCTTTCTGAGATTTGGTGTTTACAAGTTAAATATATTTTTTTTGCTAGAAAATTACTTAGAACTCCCAAACATTATATATTTTTTTTCTAACACCCTAGAGAATAAAATGGCGGTCGTTGCAATACTTTCTGTCACATTGTATTTGCACAGCGCTCTTACAAGCGCACTTTTTTGGAAAAAAAACACTTTTTTGAATTAAAAAAAGCCCAATTTTTTTGTATATTGTGAAAGATAATGTTACGCCGAGTAAATTGATACCCAACATGTCACGCTTCAAAATTGCACCCGCTCGTGGAATGGCGACAAACTTTTAAACCTAAAAATCTCAATAGGCGACGTTTAAAAAAATCTGAAGGTTGCATGTTTTAAGTTACAGAGGAGGTCCGGAGCTAGAATTATTGCTCTCGCTCTACCTATCGCGACGATACCTCACATGTGTGGTTTTAACACCATTTTCATATGCGGGCGCTACTCACGTATGTGTTCCCTTCTGCACGTGAGCTCGGCGTGACGGGGTGCGTTTAAATTTGTTATTTTCTTATTTATTTTACCTTTTATTTTTTATTTTTACACTGTTCTTTAAAAAAAAATGTGTCACTTTTATTCCTATTAGAAGGAATGTAAACATCCCTTGTAATAGAAAAAAAGCAGAGGGCAGAGGGTACCGAAGCATCGGGGGGGCCCTCTCCTGCCGCCGATAAAAGTGATCTTGCGGTGAATCCACCGCAGAGACCACTTTTATCTGAAAGCGGACCAACCGCTGAAGAAGATGATACCGGGGTTATGGCAGCTAGCTGTTGCCATAACAATGATATTCCTCTTCAAAGTAGCGATGTAAAACGATGGCGGGCGGTCCGTAAGTGGTTAATTATGAAACCACTCCCATTAGACCCACTCAGAACAGAGGCACAGAGAAACACACTGGGATTTCTCCAGAATAATAAAAGGTAGGAATCTGCAACAAAAGTTTGTTATAATCCTTCCAAGGTACATAGATCACCCAGAGGGGAATGTTTTTTGTGGAGTTACGCTTTAAACACTTTTTGGTAATGATCCATTTATACTGGAGAGTCTACAAAACTGTATCCAGAGTTTCAAGGGAATATAATGTTGTTGGATATGCATGTGTCATCATCCTGAGGTGGTGAAAGCCTGGGTTAGAAGACTTGTGAATTTCATCCATGTGGCTTTGGGGTTGATTTACTAAAGGGAACTAGACTGTGCACTTTGCAAAGTGCAGTTGCACTCTGTAAGTGCAGTTGCTTCAGAGCATTTTTGGCACATGATTGGATGATCACTGGAGTAACTGCTCTTGCAGAGTGCAACTGCACTTTGCAAAGTGCACAGTCTATTTGCCTTTAGTAAATCAACCCTTTTATGTGTCCCATATCTATCTGACAGGCACATACAGTATCTCACAAAAGTGAGTACACCCCTCACATTTTTGTAAATATTTTATTATATCTTTTCATGTGACAACACTGAAGAAACACTTTGCTACAATGTAAAGTGGTGAGTGTACAGCTTGTATAACAGCGTAAATTTGCTGTCCCTTCAAAATAACTCAACACACAGCCATTAATGTCTAAACCGCTGGCAACAAAAGTGAGTACACCCCTAAGTGAAAATGTCCAAGTTGAGTTATTTTGAGGGAACAGTAAATTTACACCGTTATACAAGCTGTACACTCACTACTTTACATTGTAGCAAAGTGTTATTTCTTCAGTGTTGTCACATAAAAAGATATAATAAAATATTTACACAAATGTGAGGGGTATACTCATTTTTGTGAGATACTGTACATGAGAACAAGATTTCTATGCATGTGTCCAATTATATAAGGCTTTCATGTTTATTTTTGTTGAATTTCCAAAATTCTTCCTGGAGAAATTTAGAAGTTCACACTCTATCTATTTGTCTCTTTAGAGACACATCAAAGAGGAACTGAGTTCTGGAAGGTGTGCCCAAAATAAATCAGGCAGAGGGTAAAAGGACTAGTCCCCAATGTTGCCTCTGGCCTCCCTACAACGTATCTCTTCCTTATTACTGACTTATCATGCCCTGTTCTGCACTGTGTGGTTAGTTTACTAAAGACAAATAGGCTGTTTTCTTTGCACTTTTCAAGAGAATTTTCCCCAGATTTTAGTGAATGCAGAGAATTTCACTTGGAACAGAAAACCCAGTTGCGCACAAGGAATTAAAAAAAAAAAAAACAGCATATTTTACTGCACATGATTGGATGACGTCAGCAGAGCTTGACCTCATTCACAAAGCTCTGGGGACAATTCCCTTGTGGAGTACAACGTCCCATTAGTAAATCAACTCCAGTGTCTTTGTGTGGAGGTAGCAATCTTGATACAGGTAGGATTTTGCTTTGTCCATCAACGGTGAGCAGCACAGTAATGACATGACTAAATCTCATTCCAAATCTCCTGAGACTAGCAGTGACTTACATGTTACACTACAGATATACAGCTATGCAACCAGAAAGTGTACTGCTACTTATCAGGAAGAATGCAAGACAAATGGTAACATTTTTAGGGGACACAGATACCATTTATAAATGTTTTTTTATAACATAGCAAGTCTTCACTTTTCTGGTTCAGGTCCACTTTAATATGTTATATCACTTAACAGTGAGATTGGTTGTGAAATGAGATGATAATGAGCAGTAAGGACTGGTGGTTCTATTTCAGAATTTTAGAAACTCCTAGAGCATTGAAACGTGAGGACAGGACTATAGTAATGTATCCGAGAAACAGGGTGTGAGTTACCCAGTTGACAGTGACATAAATGGGCTCTCCACAAATGTATGGAGTATCTAGCCTGGCCCATTACCCTTGGTATGAAGATGAGCTGGGCTGCATGAAACTCCCAGGTTGTGCCCCTCGGGGTTTCCCTATTGGCAACAACAAATAGGCAGATAAGAGAATGCAAGGAATAGAGGATCAAGTGGAGTCAGTATGGATAATATAATACAGGGTTGGTAAGCAAAAATGTATTCCTTGTGCAGGTGGGTAAAATAAGGCAGGCCAAGACATTGCCAGGAGTAATTAGGTTTGATGTCCCCGTTGACTATGTACCAGACCAAAAAACCTCAGACTTAAGGTGCCTATAGATAGATGTGCAGGGCCACAGAAAGAGTATGAGAGGGTACAGTCACAGTAGATAGATTTGGGTGCAAACTATCTCTAGGGTGATTGAGATGCTGATTCTCAACAGGTAGTGTAGAATATTGGCAGCTGAGTCAGGGTGAAGAACATCTGAATGTGAGTTAGGGTGCAAAATCTCAGCACGTTAGTAGGGAAGCAGAACATTAGCAGGAGAGCCATAATAATTTAAGTAATCTCTTGTAATTTTTTTGTTCTTGAGCTCACTCCTGGGAATATACAGTATATCTATAAAGAGGAGAAGAGTATGAAGGCAGAAACTGTATTTACAGCAAGCTAGAGGTGCTGGGTTGCAAAGCCCTGAGTTTTTGGATAATATATACCAGCAATAGGATAAAGAACAGCATGTTGAGAATTTAGATTTTTAGCCATCGAAAAGATTACTGTAGGCAAGAATGCTGCAGATTTGGGAAGCTGATCAGTAGTGGGCAGAAACTAGTGCAGAAACACAATAATCAAACTTAGAAGAGAATGTTTGGAGTTTTTAACAGCAGAGGTAGTTGGCTACTGGCTGCAAGCTTGCAGTATTGCTTTAGCTGGAGACCTCAAAAAGAAGAGTCAAGAATACATTGGAGGTTATTTGCGAAAGCCAAATCCACTTTGCACTACAAGTGCAAAGTGCACTTGAAATTGCATGAAAGTGCCCTTGGAAGTGCAGTCGCTGTAATTCTGAGGGGCAGATCTGAAATGAGGGGAAGCTCTGTTGATTTTATCATCCAATCATGTGCAAGCTAAAATTCTGTTTTTTATTTTCCTTACATGTCCCCCTCGGATCTACAGCGACTGCACTTCCAAGTGCACTTTCAGTGCAATTTCAAGTGCACTTGTAGTTTGCTTTTGCAGTGCAAAGTGGATTTGCCTTTAGTAAATAACCCCATTGCTCAGAATTGTGATTTGTGGTTGTGAATTCTGTTGCCACTGGGAATAACAATGCTGTCTTGCAGCAATAGGTAACTGTGTCTTAATGCTTCAACTGGGACGGCAGAAACAGGAATTTGTTCACTCACATTAGTGCCTTATTTAATTTTAGGTGTTGGGTGACATAGACTGCAGACCTTGTACTGATCTTTCCAGTAAACTGGCTGTGCACGGGGCGTGTCAGCACAAGTCTGCACATTGGAGGACAGCCAGGTTATTCTCCCAGCACAGCCAGAAAACTGACCATACTGGGGTGGATGTGCTCTCATGCCTAGTGTGGTCAGTTTGAAATAAGAAAGCAGGGAGACTGGCAGGAAAACCAGGGATTTCACACAAAGGAAGAAATACAAAGAGAACAGGATACTTTTTAACACAAGTACATGGTACAATATACACATATCAGGAATATGAAATGTTGGGGTGACATATTCTTTAAGGTTATGGCTTACTTAAAATTGATTTTTTTAACAGTAAAGGCTGTTGCTTTGGGTGTATAACTGCAGGCTCGGGTCACTGGCATGAAGCAGATGGAGTGATGGACCGCATTAGAAGAGTCAGAGACAAGATAACCAAATCTGATTTGTGGGTAACATGACTCCCTCTCTGACTCCTAGAAAACTCTGCAGTGCAAAACCAGATATGGGGCTGTTAGCACTGAGCTGAATGTCAAGGTGCAGAACAGAATTTGATCATCATCTGGAATAGGAGCAAATCCTCATTTTTCTAACTAATTTAAATCAAAATAACAAAAACATTCAACTCACTTGGAACATTGATGAAAAACAGATTCATTTTCTAGACTTGGAAATCAGAATAGAAGAAAATAAACTTCTTACACAAACACACTTCAAAGATGTGGCCAGGAATAGTTATTTGCTGATATATAGTGGCCATTTCAAACCCTGGCTGTACAATATTCCAAAAGGACAACTTATTAGGTTTAAACGTAATTGTACTGAAGATGTAGACTACATGACTCAGGCTCAACTAATTGGTAACATTTATAGAAAAAGGTTACACTCAAAAATCCATTCAAAAACAAATAGAATCAGTGAAAGAAATGGATAGGCAAAGCATGATATATGATGACAAAAGGGCCCAACAACAGTTACCAGAAATCACAGCTTTTATTTTGGATTATAACATACAATATAAATGAGTGGAAAAGCTGATTACCAAACACTGGCACATATTAAGAGGTGACAAACACCTACATAGTAGCCTACCGGACAAACCCACTTTCATTTACAAGTGAGCCACAACGCTGAAAGATCTACTTGTCAAAAATGTTGTTGAACCACCCCTAAGAATAATTTTACCTTTTTTAATGGCAACAATTTTTTATCACGCATGTCAACACTCAAAGAGATTTTAAAGTAAAAAACCTGAGTTTGAGCCTGCACAGGAAGTGTTTACCCAAACAAAGACTTCATCTGTTGTCATACTTTGGGAGTGGTGTATGTTTTAGAATGTTCTTGCCAAATGTAGGGAGAACCAAAAGAGCATTAAAACTAGAATCTAGAATGTACAGTACATTATTAATGGATTTCCTAAACACAATGAGGGTTATTTACTAAAGGCAAATCCACTTTGCACTACAAGTGCAAACTACAAGTGCAAAGTGCACTTGAAATTGCACTAAAAGTGCACTTGGAAGTGCAGTCGCTGTAGATCCGAGGGGGACATGCAAGGGAGATAAAAAAAACAGCATTTCAGCTTGCACATGATTGGATGATAACATCAGCAGAGCTTCGCCTCATTTCAGATCTACCCCTCAGATTTACAGCGCTGCACTTCCAAGTGCACTTTCAGTGCAATTTCAAGTGCACTTTGCACTTGTAGTTTGCACTTGTAGTGCAAACTGGATTTGCCTTTCGTACATAACCCCCAATGTATCCAGGTATTAGTCCACATCAAAAGATCCAGTACATTTACAATTTTGGAGCATAGAGAAGTATAACAAATCATGAAGAGGAGTCACAAAATTAGGATCTTAAGTCAGAAGGAATCCAAATAGATAAACATGATGAAAACTCTTACGCCAGAAGGTTTGAACGTCAAGTTCAACCTTAACTGCTTCATTAGCAATTATTAAATTCTATACACACAGAGCTACATGCCCTGTCATTGGTAAGGAGTTATCTAATAATATTTTCAATTTAAGATTCCACCTATATCCTGTCAAAGTTCGATATATTATATTATGTAAGCCTCGATTTGTGCTAGGCAGACTTATTATTTATTTTCGAGACTATCAGCATTTATATTAACATTGGAATATAATATTTTTGTGGTTTCTGCCTTAAAATTTCAGGTCATTTATTCATTGTTCATATTCCTTACATGATGTTATAGCATTGCAATATTATTAATTTATTCTAGCCAATTGTATTCCATTTAGTCATAAATATTTAATAACTCATCATATTTTATAGAGCAATGTCCGCTATAATACCATTTTTAGCACTAGAGCCATTCATTTTTCTAATTGATCCTTTACTATTGGAAACGATTATACCAATCACAAGGAAAATGGCCACTGTACCATTGTTTTGAACTTCAGTTAAATGGCAATACCTGTTTTGTAATCCTTTAATATTGAGAACCATCACATTAGCCATTGGGAAAATGGCCACCGCATCATTATATATATATATATATATATATATATATATATATATATATATATATATAGTATATGAGCTTCAAAAAAATGGTGTCTGAGACAATTTCTGTTCCCAGTATATAAATAGACTGAGCCGATAGCCAATCAGGTTACCCTGTAGAAGTCATGTGAGGTGACATAGGGTGTGGCCGTAGGACGTAGCGGACCGGAAGTGATGTGAGAGGTGGAAATGCAGATGTTTTGATCGTTTGAGCGCTGTTTTATTGTGCTTTGATGTAAGCAGTTTTAAATACTTTTATTAAATTGGTTTGGAAACGGTAATGCACTATTGGAGGCTTGTCTGTTTACTTAACCCCCATACATGAGCCTGGATCTTCCGAGCGAGGATTAGTGGAGGAGATTCTAGCAGCAGGAACAGCTTACCCCTATTACCATTCAAGTCTTATATTCTGTGGATATGAGATGAGAGTTCTGTGGACACTGAGGTGTTAGTGGCGGCGCATAGACTCTCTGGAAATCTTACTAAGGATTTTATTGGAACTGTGTATTGAAGGACTGCACATTGATCACATTGAATATATTTGGATTTCAGTCACCATTGGACTTTATCACTGTCATCATTCATTTCACTATTGTTTTTCATTTTCCAATTAGATTGGGCACTGATTATTTTGGAATGATTAATTTTCAGTCACTATTGGATTTCACTATTGTTATTCTAAATGTTTCATACATTATATTGCTTTTTATGTACAGAGGATGGAATAGCACAAAATCATTCATTTATCCATTTATGCACGTGTAGTTGTGAACCCACTAGGTTTTGCAGCAATTCTTTGTATCCAATTAGGATTTATTGCTATCACGGGTACCACATAGTAGCGCAGAGGATTATTATATTTCATATAAGGTGCAGAACATGCTTCTGCAAGAATGCCAAAGGTGCATTCTGTAATTTTTCTGGCCTGACACAAATAGTGGTTACATACTCACTAGCAAGTAAATAATCCATGGTGGCTATATGAGCATTTGCCAATTGCAGAATAATATACTTTGGCATATCTAGCTGTTTCTAAGCTGTCATTCCAAATATACTAGATCAGTATAGAAGACATTGTATGTGGTATCTACCAGAGCAATAAGTATCACTGAAAACCTTTTCCAGCTAAACCATATGCTGTCATAGCAGGGTGGCATCAGCAGACATATTTCTATATTCAACACTTAGAACAAAGGATGTTTTTTGTTTTGTTTTGCATAACCACATCCATCAGCATCTTTCAGATGAGATGACATTTTGATCAATAAAAAAAATGGTACATTTCCCAAATTGAAATTCTTATAGAACTCACAAATAATTTATACTTAAAGAAGTATTAAACCCAAACCAAAAATGTATTATATTGCAGCTTACTAATCATTAGATGTGATGGCAATCATTTGTTTTCTTTTTTTGGGCTTCTATTCCCTCTGTTTTCATCTGGTGATTTGGCCAGTAACACACCTCCTGTATTCAAGAGTCCCCGCTATGGATGACACAGGGGGCATCTTTGGGGCAGCTTTGTTAATCTGGAGGAAGATGAGGATCGGGGCTGCTCAGGTAAGTATGACATGTTTGCTATTTTTTTTTCAATAAAAATGTTTCCTTTACAATCACTTCTCTCACTGTGCGGGCTATAGATATACACCTTATCTTTAAGGAAAAAAAAGGCACTCAGACTCTGGATTTTTTTTTAAACCAAAACAAACTCTTGGCCTGGAGCCACAACCTTCATCCCAAACTGAACCAACTCTTTTATAAATGCATTCTAAACCAACCTCCCCACACAGACTTTACTGCAAGTAAATTACACAGCTCCTATGGTTCAAGCCACTCCTACTTCTCCTACTACTATCATTCCAAAGTATAGTGTTCAAAGCAGATCTTTGAAAGCAGATCTATAGTGTTCAAGCAGCATAAACCCAAAAACTAAAATCTCACATAAGCTTTAACATCTTAATGTAATACCAAAAAGTTTTTTCAATCTGTTTAAAACTTCAACTTCCATTAAAAGGAATACCTGGTGATCCCGCTGTGAAGGTGGTTTGATTGTTCAGGTATTTCCAGTTATAGGGTTATAACTGTCCTCCAGTTGTGCTCCTGCATTCTCGCCCTGTCACATACATCCCTGATGGAGACTTTGTGCTTTCTCACCACATCACATTGTCCAGGCACCACAACGCTTCCTGACTAGGCCGAGTGGATGTCCGGTGGCTGAGGTTTTACCTTTTCTCACACCCGACACCCTCACTGGTCGCCTTCCTGGTGCACGGATTTACGTTGGGGTTCCACACCGGCCTCATCACGCTACCCCACTCAAACCCACAAGTGCAGGAACCTCCTCTCAGCTGCCACCAACGAGCTAGCCATATATACTTAATTGCAGTCCAAACTGGACCGGGGGTTCATCAGACCCTTTGCTGAATCACCTTTCATGCCTTGGAGAGTCAGCCCTATTGGGCTTGTTAAGGGCAAGTTTTCAAATAAACTTTGGTTGGTGTACGACTTGTCTGCACCTCATTCTTCCCACATCCCAAGTTTAAACTCCCTAATTCCTTCCGATGAATTTTCCCTTAAAAATGCATCGGTTGACCTAGTGATTCAAGCCATTTTTAGCATAGGCACGGGCGCATGGCTGTCCAAAGCGGACATTTCAGACACGTTCAAATTACTGCCAATTGAGCCATCCCTCTGGCAGTGGCATGGCATCAAATGGAAAGGTTCGTATTACTTTGCCACCAAGTTGCCTTTCGGCTCTAAAAGCAACCCGTGGCTGTTTGACACCTTCGCCCAGTCTCTTACCTGGATCCTGTCGCACCAAGCACAATGCCAGAAAGTCATTGATGACCTCCTTCTGATCGAACGGCCCGGCGAGCTCCTGTTAGACTTGGACAAATTAAGAGTGGTATTTGGCAATCTCAACGTGCCCAAAGCAGAGCATAAAGTGGAAGGCCGGGCACAGTCCATCACCTTCCTAGGTATTATTTTTGATACTCGCTCAATGCAGGCCAGCCTACCTCCCGACAAGTTGGCCCGGATCAGGTCAGTCATTTACGCCTTTACCCTTTAACAAGGGTGTACCAAGAGACAGCTACAATCCCTTTTAGGGATGCTTAATTTTGCCAAGGATTGTCCCTCATCTATCCCATCAGGGCAGCAGCTCAGGTCTGGGGCCATACCTGGACAGGGCAAATGGTGGTCTTTACCACAGACAATTAGGCAACAGCCGAAATCATAAACAAAGGCAGGTCCAAGTCGCTATCCATAATGTCCTTCCTGTGCCGGCTGGTGCAGTTGTCCCTGCAGCAACAATTCAATGTGCACTGTACCTACCTCCTGGGCAAGTGCAACATCGCAGCAGACGCACTGTCCCACTTTAACTTCTCGTTTAACTTCTATTCTTTCTGCAGGAACCGGAAGCCAACCCCACCACTTCTCCTATCCCACCTTGGTCACAGCTGATAATGGGTTAAAGGAACACCTTCACAACGCGACCCATCTCATTAACCAGTCTTTGTCCCGCAACACACTGAAGGCCTATCACACCGCCTGGAACACCTATGACAGGTTTCTAGCCTCATGCCCCAGGGCAGCAATAGGAGACATCAAGCATATCCTGGCCTTTGTATCATTTTGCCACACGCAGCTGGATCTCATAACACCATCAGGCTGTACTTAACTGGCATCCAGCATTTCTTGTCCTTACAGGACCCAGGAAAGCCATCATTGTTTACAGCCCAAGCAGTCAAATCCATCCTATGCGGCATCCAGAAACATTATCCGTAGCCAATAGCAAGCGCTTACCCATCACAAGTGCCATCTTCAGGGTCATGTCTGCCATCCTCTCATGTTCCCCATTTGGGCTTTTACCCAGCCTGGTCATCCAAGCAGCCATCTACCTGGCCTTCCATGGCTTTTTGCAGCCAAGTGAGTTCACCTTTAGGCTGCCAGATACTGCACAGACGCCACCTGGCTCGCCTTCAAGATCAATTTGTTCTACACCTTGCAGTGTCCAAAATCCAACAGTCTGGCCCCGGGGTCGACCTCAAGCTCTTACAGACTCACAGCGTCTGGTGCCCAGTAACAATCCTCAACCGGTTTGTGTCTCATCTGCCCAGCCAGTCGAACTCCAGCCCGCTGCTACTTTTTCTCACCAGCCCCTTGAGTGGTAGCCAGTTCATCAGACATGTTAGGATCCTCTTGGTTAAACCTGGCCTTGACCCCGGCCATTATTCTGGACACTCCTTTCAGATCAGAGCAACTTCAGACGCATCTCAGCATGGGATGCCAGACCATATCATCAAGAAGCTAGGCAGGTGGAAATCCACCTGTTTCGCCTGGTACTTTCCGAACCCTCAGGTAGAAATTTTGCAAGCCTTCAGCAAGCTTACTCAATAAATGTCACCGGACCAATAAAGAATTACTTCCATATCCGAGTATTTTTGCCCCCTTTTTTGGCATACCGACTAGCCGACCAGGGCACACCTCAGGTCTGTGTTATGTTGTAAGTCTTGTGGCATCTTTGGGTGGTTCATATCTGTCTCAGTCGCAGGGCTTCAACCATAAATAAGAAGGCCAGTATGGTGGCCTGAATTTATGGGAGAAGTCCAGGGGAATATAAGCAGGCCACTCACCTGTGGTCCTTGCCAGTTCTAGTGCGGGTTACCCTCCCACCCATTCCCCTTTTTCAGGGCACTTTTTAGCACACTCTCTCCACAATCATCCATTACTTATCTTGGGTATGCCCCCTTTTTTTGGCATACCGACCAGCCGACCAGGGCACACCTCAGGTGTGTGTTATGTTGTAAGTCTTGTGGCTTCTTTATGCATTTCATATCTGTCTCAATCTTAGGGCTTCAACTATATATATATATATATATATATATATATATATATATATATATATATCTATCTCTACACTATGTTGTCAAAAGTATTGGGATGCCTGCCTTTACACGCACATGAATTTTAATATCATCCCAGTCTTAGTCCGTAGGGTTCATTATTGAGTTGTCCCGCCCCTCGCAACTATAACAGCTTCAACTCTTCTGGGAAGGCTGTCCACAAGATTTAGGAGTATATCTAATGGAATGTTTGACAAATCTTCCAGAAGCGCATTTGTTAGGTCAAGCACTGATGTTGGACAAGAAGACATGCTCGCAGTTTCCGCTCTAATTCATTCCAAAGGTATTCTATCGGGTTGAGGTCAGGAGTCTGTTCAGGCCAGTCATGTTCCTCCACCCCAAACTCACTTATCCATGTCTTTATGGACCTTGCTTTTTTCACTGGTCCAAATCATTTGGTGGAGGGGGAATTATGGTTGGGGTTGTTTTTCAGGGATTGAGCTTGGCCCCTTAGTTTCAGTGAAGGGAACTCTTAAGATGTCAACATACCAAGACTTTTTGGACAATTTCATGCTCCCAACTTTGTAGGAACAGTTTAGGGATGGCCCAGTGCACAAAGCAAGGTCCATAAAGACATGGATGAGCGTGTTTGGGTCCTGACCTCAACCCGATAGAACACCTTTGGGATGAATTAGAGCGGAGACTGTGAGCTAGGCCTTCTCGTCCAACATCACTGCCTGACCTCACAAATGCATTTCTGGAAGAGTGATCGAACATTTCCATAGACACACTCCTAAACCTTGTGGACAGCCTTCCCAGAAGAGTTGAAGCTGTTATAGCTGCAAAGGGTGGGCGAACTCAATATTGAACCCTACGGACTAAGATTGGGATGCCATTAAAGTTCATGTGTGTGTAAAGGCAGGTGTCCCAACACTTTTGACAATATAGTATATATATATATATATATATATATATATATATATATATATATATACTTTTATATTGCATTTCATCTCTGTATTTAGATATATTTAATCTACGTATTTAGTGCATATTTATTATATATATATATATATATATATATATATATATATATATATATATATGAATATACACACATATATAGGCTGTTTTCCCTGCCAAAGGATTTGTCTTTCTGTCCATCCAATTCTGAGACTTACACAGCTCTGCCACATAGCACAGCCCCAACTGTTTTTTTCCTGCTGCAGTTCAGTAAAACTTTGTGGTCTCCTCGCCACCCACCCTGTGACTGGACAGTAAAAGGAGAAGCAGCAGACTGCTGAGCTTGTCTCCCGGTCACTCTGATCTTTCTTTCTATCATCATGCTCCTTGCATTTTAGCACAACTGATTAGCAACTTGTGCTGCTTTTTCTCCTAGTCTGAGCTCTACTGTAGAGTGAGTTTCAAGAGCCTAATACCAAGCAGATTTAGATTTTTTACTGCTTGCAATTCAAAAATACATTTAATTATACATTCAATTATATAAAGTAGCATTGATTTATGTCTTTTTTTTTATCTGCCTGGACTTCAGCTTTAACACAGTTACCACCAGATCCTGTGATCAGTCTGTCGAACTACAAGCATACAGGTTTTATTTCAACTATCTGTCATTATCTCCATATATAAATAATTCTTTCCTTAAAAAATGCACCTTATAGTTCAACTTTATAATAGTTCACGACAAAAAAAGATAAAAGGTGTGGGTAGTCAGGATGGGATTAATTAAAGATTATAATAGAGGCAAAATTCCTCCTCCTAGATTGTAAGCTCTAACGAGCAGGGCTCTGATTCCCCCCTGTATTGAATTGTATTGTAATTGTACTGTCTGCCCTAATGTTGTAAAGCGCTGCGTAAACTGTCGGCGCTATATAAATCCTATATAATAATAATAATAATAGGGTAAAAACAGTGGATTAAAGGAAAAAGTAAAAGATAAATGCCTACTGATATGTGCGTTTAGTCATGGAGTCTCTCTGAATGTTTACATTGGTTTTCCATGCGTCAGAAGGAACTGCCATTGCGCAAGACATGGATGAACCCAATATCCTCTATTTCTTCAGAGCAAACTTTATTAAGCTCATTGCTGATATTACTGCACCAACACCACACCACCAACAATCTCAGACATACAATTTACATAGATAATGATGTGCACAGAAAGATAGCCCTTTACCCTCTGAGAACGCACAAGAAAAAAGGCATACAAAGCATATATAAAATATGCTCCAAGATGAACTCAAATGAGCTGGAGGGCATTTTTAAATCACATAAAATGCCTGTTGACATGCATTTTTAACAAAAGAACAGTAAATGTGGATGTATGGAGTAGTGTTACGAGCGGTGCACATTTCTTACATTTGCGCACTATTTGAGGATTCATTGTGCATTTGCAAAAACAAATTAGAACACGTAAGACTTGTGGCCACTTCTTATTTAACATTTTTGTGTCTGTTTATGTGTAGCTTTGTGAGCAGAACTGTCAGCTTTAGTCTACTCTACCTATCTTAGTCTAATTATGAAATCCAGTTCATTTAATGCAAGGTTTCACTTGTGCCGAATTTTGTTACTGTCCCAGTGCATCATATTCATTAATTTTAATAGTTTGTTAGAATTCCAAGTCTTGAAATTGGCATATTGTTTTGACAAAAGCCATTAAAATAAGCAACACAAGACAAATACTTGTCCTATCTGAATGTTTTAGCCCCAGAATAATGCTACTTGTAATTTTACTCAGTGCACAAAGGCACATTGAAAGCTCTTACGCAGGATATAACTCCAGCTCAGATTATTCAATATTTTATATCACTAGATCATTTTTGAGCTTATGGATATGTAGTAGGACTTGTCAACTCACATATATCATTGAACAGCAAATGTCCAGTATTTTCTTTTTTTATTACATAGAGAATGTTTACTAAAAAAGTTTGGCACACGTCTTGCTTTTATCCAAAAAGCAAAGTTTGGATAGCACAAATGACTTGCAATTTGTAAATGACTGGGAAGTGAAATGTATGTATAAATCTGTGGTGCTGAAACAGCTCCTTATGCAGCTACTTTTCACTAGTCAATGAGCTTTGTTATTTGTTGAAATACAACAGGTAATCCTGCTGTGACTGAGATGGCCCTGTGCACACTCAGCGCCTACAGACGCGCACCATCTTCCCAAACGAGGCATCTGTTTAGTGGATGGAGTTTCAAGTAGGGGAAAAAGGGACAGTTGGGTATAAAGGCCTTTATTCCTTTGCATCTTCCCGGGGGAACTTTTCTTCCTTTTTCAGTTTCTGTGCCCTTTTTGCATTTATATCAAGTGAAAAAAATGAATAGCCAGCCTTGGCAGTTTTTCTTAGGCTTGCACAATTGGATGGGCGAAAAATGTGGTGAGCGAGTTTCCAAAGCCTGGACTACCCACTTCAATCGTCCTTCAAACAAAAGCTGAAGAAGAGAAGAAAGCCCCACCTGGTACCACTGTTTGCTAAAATAATAATACATAGATTTCGTTTAATAAATAATTACAAGAGATTGTAAAGTGGAGTGCCTTGGACAGCATTAATCACGAAGCTTGGAGCAGGTATCACCTGCTCGTATAGACAAGGCCACAATGACTGGACGTCGATGTTTACTCATAGTTAGCATAGTTAGCAAGCACAAAATTACCACAAACCTGATAAAATATATAAGGCAAAAACTGTTAGGATTATACACACACCTGTCTGTTCAGCTTTAGTATAGAATTGGCATTAAGTGACCCATTCAAGGAGGGGCCCTGCACAGTTTACATTGGATTATTTTATGCTACTTTATAACAGGTTTACAGCAATTCCTATCTCCTTTTCCTATTTGTCTTATTTTATTGAAAGCATATGGTATCCAGATGAATGGTGTCCCGTGTTTCATCTGCCAGCCATGGACAGGTTTAGCAATCAGGCTCTTGCTAACATGCTGCTGCTGCTGACACATGGTGCTGTTTAATTTGGAGAAGGCCAGTTTGCTTTAGATAACACTTACCTATTCTATCCCTCGCACACTTAAACTGTAAAATAATAATAACACAAAAAACAGACCAGATTCTCAGAAAAAGCTGCCTGTCTGCGCCATGGAGGCTTCCCTGGATAGGGGTGGAGGGGGCACCATATGCCACCTTGGAGCAAAGCAAAGACGCACAGAAAAAACACTTGTGCTGCAGGAGACAAAAAGACTTTATAACACTGGACTCTGCAAAATGGACACAGTCTTTATTTACACATCCCCAAAATTCCCCACAGAAACAATGACCAACGAACTCTTGATGCCACTAAAGTGGAAACCAAAGAGATGGGTGCTGAAAAGGTGCATTGCGTGCACAAGCAGACACCTGTTGGGATTCCTTCCCTGAGAGCAGTGGCTTTTCCAAAGCCAGGATGTGTGGCCAGACTCTATTAAAGATTACTGTGATTTGTAGTGACATATGTTTAGTGAATATTCTTCAAAGACAGAGAGCAGATGTTCCCTCTGACATACCTACCCATAATATAATACCTGTGGCCAGCATCTCCGCTTCCTTTCTGTGAGATGCCAGACTCACTAATCTTACTGACAATGGCCCTATTCCCTGACTTTATTGTCAAGTTTAACAGATGCACACTTGTTCCTAAAGCACACAAACATACTGTTGAGATACAAGACATCCATATGCCATGCTTAAGGTGCACATATGCCCTCTTTTGTGAAAGCAACCTAAATCAAACAATATATTTTATTTGGAAACAAGTAGCAGCTTCAAGTGGTGCTGTGAGCGTGCCATTAACTATATATCTTGTCCTTTGTTGGAATTAAGCGGTTTCTTGCACACTGGGCAAGTTACAAATTTGGTGGCTGGCTTGAGAAAGCTCTAACAATGCAAGGCAACGAGGACCGGTGTCAGCATGTTAATCATATGCCGCAGCCGTATAACTGTGCCGGATGTTTGCCATGCACCAGGAAGCCCCCTTGGAGACACAACATGGAAGTTCTTAGGGTGCCTGTTTGGCTGAGATGTTGATACAGAGTCACAGCCTAGTAAATACAGGAATTGTGTGCTTTATGTTAATGCAGGAATAGTGCACTTGTATATTTAAACTTGCATTAAATCCACTTTCGCAGACTAAAATCTGCTTGAAAATTTCCGATATTGACTCCTGAGATTCCATCTCATTTATACTGTCACTTTCACAGCATGTTACCTTTGTTGCCATTAAAATCTATTGTTCTATAAAGGATTTCAGGATTTCCCTCTTTCTGCCAGTGGGGTGCAGTAACCCATAGCAACCAATCAGCTTAGGTGCTGAATAACACACAACTGCTAATTTTTCATTTACTACACTTGGCACATTGCATTTTGCATTACTATAAGCACAGTAAACTCAGCTGTTTTTGTCTAGTTTTTTTGCAATCACGGCAATATGTAAAAGGCCAACATATCCCACTCCTAAATATTCTATTGACTTACTGTACTATACCTAAATATTTGTACACTAAAAATATGCTACTTTTGGCAGGCAGCACATATGCAACTAACAAAGTATCACAGGCAATAGATAGCTTATAAAAATCTTTAGAGGAAGCCACAAAAATCTTTCATAACCATGGAGCATTATAATGAGTAGAGACCCTCTTTAATAAAGTATCACAGACAATAGATAGCTTATAAAAATCTTTAGAGGTAGCCACAAAAATCCTCCATCACCATGGAACATTAGAATGAGCAGAGCACCCCTTTATTCTTACAGGGAGTAAAATTTTCAATTGCACGAGTCTATTGTTTGCTCCATGAGTGTTAAAGTAAATATGTGACACATTTGATCTGTGTACAGCAAGCTTACACAATGTGTGTATTTTGTATACAGTTGTTCACAGAGTAACTAGCCGTGGAAAATCACCTGCTTTGGTGCCTCAAATCATCGATCAGCCATAACATTATGACCACCCATCACAATCCATCAAGGCATAGACTCCATTGGTATGTGGCACCAAGCTATCAGTAGCAGATCCTTTAAGTATTGTAAGTTGCAAGCTGGGGCCTCTATGGATCGGACTTGTCTTTCCAGCACTGTAATAGATCCTCGTCACACTCCGCTTGAGTCCTTCCGTCAGTACACAGCTTCCTCCTATCTGGACCTTCAGATATCGGATTTTTACAGCCCAATATTGTAAACAAGATCCAGACGAGACTAGCTCAGTTACACAGCTTTAACATGAACTGTTTATTTTGAGATCTCACACAAATATATACACCAGAATGACAATACAAACTGTAACCAGAAACCTTATTAACATGAGCTAATTAACTAATCGTTTAGACAGCCTAGGTGACTCAGAGGCATGATCTTTCAGGACAGACTTGCCATCTTTTAGCTCGGAAGACACAATCAACATTATCATAAATATAAACACAGCAAACCTTCTCACAATAGCAGAAGCTAATTACACTTTACAATACAAATAGTGACCTCCCCCCTCCTCAGCCTAGTAGGCAACAAACTATAATAGGAGTAGACTGTCTGGCTCCTACCCAGTTCTAGAGGCCTGTGATCAGCTCTTTATATATATCCTGGGAGATATTGTGGATAAATATTACTGTTATATTTAAGTAACCACCTTCTCATTGTCCATTAAACAGCTGTCCATCATTTTTCTCAACCACCCTGTGCCCCTAATGGACACAGTTTCACTTAGACCTAGGAGGCGCATGGGGAGCTGAAACAAGGGTTTCCCAACCTCTCCAAGGGATTCTGGGTTCCACGGGCCTTCCCGTCACAAGCACATCCCAAAGATGCTCAATTTAATTGAGTCCTGGAGAATTTGGAGGGCAAGTCAACACCTTGGGCTCATTGTTGTTTTCCTCAAACCATTCATCAGATCACCAACCCTTCTTCTATTGCTGGGTGGTCCAGTTCTGATCAGTGGTGTCACTAGGGTTGGTGTCACCTGGTGCAGTAAAACATGGTGTCACCCCCCCAAAAAATATGATTTTCCTGTTTTCTGAAAGTGTGCCAAAGATGCAGCATGTGGGACTTTTGGTGCACTTTCAGAAAATGCAGAAAAAAAACGAACAACCTAATAAAAATCTATAGGACTGCAACTATAACTGCAGGTAAATGTAGGAAAGCCCCCTTTACATTACACAGACCCTGCACCTCTGGAAACCTTTACATTACACAGCCCCCGAACCTCTGGACCCTTTACATTACACAACCCCTGTACCTCTGGACCCCTTTACATCACACAGCTCCGCACCTCTGGACCCCTTTACATTACACAGCTCCGCACCTCTGGACCCCTTTACATTACACAGCCCCCGCACCTTTGGACCCCTTTATATTACACAGCCATCGCACCTCTGGACCCCTTTACATTACACAGTCACCACACCTCTGGTTCCCTTTATATTACACGGCGCCCACACCTCTGTACCCCCTTACATTACATAGCCCCCGCACCTCTGAACTACTTTACATTACACAGCCCCCACACCTCTGGATCTCTTTACATTACACAGCCCCCCGCACCTCCGGACCCCCTTACATTACACAGCCCCTACCCCCTGTACCTCTGGACCCATTTACATTACACAGCCCCTACCCCTTGTACCTCTGGACCCATTTACATTACACAGCCCCTACCCCCTGCAGCTCTACCCCTTCCTACCTTATCCGGCCATGCAGAGCGGGAGACACGGCAGAGTGGAGTAGGGAGCAGGAGGCAGAACGGGAGAGAGACACAGCAGTGCTGAATAGACAGCAGTTTCCAAGTTAACCAGCAAGTGATTAGTTGCTAGGACCACCTAGAAACCATTCACCTGCTGGTTAACTTGGAAAATGTCAAAGATAAATTTCTGCTGAGCGCTGGTTCGGTTTGCACCAGAACACCTCGAACAGGCAAAAAGTTCTAGTGAACATACAAACCCTGTTAAAGTCTATGGAACACGAACATGAAAACTAAAAAGTCCTCATTTTAAAGGCTTATATACAAGTTATTGCCATAAAAAGTGTATGGGGATCCAAGTACTGCCCTAGGAGACATGTATCAATGCAAAAAAAATTTTTAAAACGATTGATTTTAAAGGAGCAGTGATTTTAATGATGCTTAAAGTGAAACAATAAAAATGAAATATTCCTATAAATATCGTGCCTGGGGGTCCCCTTAGTCTGCCTGTAAAGTGACACATCTGTACAATGTATAGAACATGCCGCAGCAATAATGACATTTCTAAAGGAAAAATGCAATTTAAACTTGTTCACGGCTGTAACGTATTGCCACCCCCGGCAATATAGTTGAAAAAAATGAAAAAAAAAAAACGGCATGGGGTCCCCTCCAGTCCATACTAGCCCCTTTAGGTCTGGTATGGATTTTAAAGGGAACTTTAAATTTTAAAGGGAAAATTAACAAAAAAATTGGCGTGGGGTCCCCCCAAAATCCATACCGGTCACTTATCCGAGCAAGCAGCCTGTGACATCACATGATGTCAGAAGGGGGCGGGTCACCCGGTTACATCACCGGGTGGCCCCGCTCTTGCTTATATAAGAGCTGTCAAAGCGAAAAGAGAGCAGGCGGCGGGAAATCTCCCATGGAGGTGGAGCGTTTTCACTTTTGCTATTTTTCTGGTCCGTCGGGCAGCGTGATTGACGATGGATTTACATTGCGGGACACTTTTTTCTTTTTTAATAAAGGATTTGTCAAAAACTGTCTCTTGTGATTTTTACTTTTTTGATTAATGGGTAGGTGTATGATGTAACCGATACCCATTCACATGGGGGGGTGGGATCTGTGGTCCCCTTTGTTAAAGGGGGCTTCCAGATTTCGATAAGACCATGGGCCAGGGTTGTCGGGAAGAGGCCCTTGTCCCCATTAACATGGGAAAAAGGTGCTTTGGGGGCTTCCCATGTTGAGGGCAAGTGGCCTGGTAATGGTTCAGGGGGAGGGGGTGCTAGCTTTTTCTCCCCCTTTCCTGGCCTGCCAGGCTGGTTGCTTGGATAAAGATCTGGTATGGATTTTGGGGGGGGGGGGGCACGCCAATTTTTTTTTACATTTTGGTGTGGAGTTCCCCTTAAAGTCTATACCAGACCCAAAGGGCCTGGTTTGGATTGTGGGGACCCCATGCCGTTTTTTTTTCTTAATTCTGTCATAGGGTCCTCCTTAACCACTACAGTAATAATAATACACTGTATTATATACTCTGGACTGCACTATAAACTCTGCACTGCGTTATATACACTACACTGACTGCACTATATACTCTGCACTGTGTTATATACACTACACTGACTGCACTATATACTCTGCATTGTGTTATATACGCTACACTGACTGCACTGTATTATATGTTCTACACTGACTTCACTATATACTCTACACTGACTGCATGCTCAATCCACTAACTAACCTGCCTAATCTCTCTCCATTCATAAACACTATACACGGCCGCCGTGTAAGCAGCCTTATATAGTGTGGGGTGTGGACTTAGCCCCAGAGCCATGATTGGCCAAAGGCACCTTGATCAGAGCAAAAAATATCCACTGATCACTGTATAAATGGCACTGGCAGGGAAGGGGTTAACACTAAGGGGCGATCAAGGGGTTAAGTGTACTGACAGGGAGTACAAAGAGATCGTTGTTCCTGATCACTAGGAACAGACGATCTCTCGCTACTCCCCTGACAGAACAGGTATATGTTTGTTTACATTGGCAGATCCCCCCCCCCAGTTCTGGCTCTCTGTGGAACGATTGCGGGTGCCTGCTATAGCTATTTAAGGGACCTACATATAGCTACAGCAATTCGCGCAGCCGAGCCAACCTGCCGCAGTATGACTGTGGCGGCTGGTCAGCAAGCGGTTAAAGCAATTATAAATAGATGATAAATATGAAAATTCCAAAGAATTACTGCACTAAATAGGATGAACAAAGCAGCTAACACTACAATTAGACAAATTTTGAAGGTAATGGATCAAAATAAAGTGCAGTGCTAATCAATATTGCATGTGTGAACAAACAAAAATGTGCAAATATGCAAACATTGAACATAAAACGGTGCAAATACAAACTTGATTGTGCCTGTAAATGGCATAAAATGAATAACCAATAAATAAAGTGCACTGTGCAAAAAATTAATAAGTCCACATGTGAAAAATATAACCCAAAACTGTAGGTGAAAAAAAATAAAATTGCTTTTAACCCTTGAGGGTAAAAATCAGTCCATAAAGAGTAGAAATTAATCGCCGAGAGCTGAAAATAGTTCAAGGTAAGGTTGGAGATATGCTCGGCATCTATAGATGTAGACCACCATCCAGTAGGAAATCACCATACACTGTGCATCCACCACCAATCAGAGAGAATGAATACTCTTACCGAACTGAGGGAACCCTATGCCAGTGGCAAAGAGTCAAACAGGCATGAAAACTGGGAATGTAGTCACTCGCATGGGACAGCATAGAGGGCCAGCTTTCACACTATCTCATCAACAGATAAAACCTTGAACTCCGCCGTTCATAAAAGAAAAAGGGTGCCACATAGTGTTAAACCATGAAGTATGGATCAAATTTGAGCATAAATGAATCCAGGGAGCGCAATGACATGGAGCTAGCTCAATACGCTCCATGTCATTGCGCTCCCTGGATTCATTTTTTCACCTACAGTTTTGAGTTAGATTTTTCACATGTGGACTTATTCATTTTTTGCACAGTGCACTTTATTTATTGGTTATTCATTTGTGCCATTTACTTGCACAATCAAGTTGTATTTGCACAGTTATATGTTCATTGTTTGCATATTTGCACATTTTTGTTTGTTCACACATGCAATATTGATTAGCGCTGTACTTTATTTTGATCCATAAGGCTCTGTTTCTACTACTGAGAGTTGTTGTGTGACTTGACACATGTGAAGTCGCATGACAAGTCAAAATCCATGTTTTTCAATGGTCCCCGTTGTAATTGGTGCGACTCAAGTCGCAGTGACTCCATAAAAGGTTTTTGCACTACTCTGTTCCGACTTTGGTGCGACTTGTTCTCCATAGAAAGTGATTAAGTCGCAATGAAGTCGCATGGACGTGTATGTCACAGCAACTTTGTCGCAACTTCGACAGAAGTCTGTGGGAGCACATGATCTCTGCTCCTCCAAAAGACATTACTTCCTAGAAAGAACAAGCGACAAGTTCATGACAATGAAGAAATCATTTGGCTTGTCAGACAATGTCCGGCAATATATGACTTTAGAGATCCAGGTTACAAACATCATGTAAAGGAGAGAGCATGGTTGGAAGTGGCTCGCATATATTATGAAACCTGGGACTCTTTATCATCTACAGAACGGTCAGCAAAAAGTAAGTGGTTGGTATATGCTGCTTAGCACTTTGCAGCTTGCACATATTTATAGCGAGGGCAGGACCAAAGCAGCTATAGCGGGGGCAGGACCAAAGCAGCTTGCTGGCAATCGGTGAATAGTAATATTGTTCAGTAACCTCTAGCAACCAATGGGTTTGTGGTAATAATGTGCACCGTGTTCTCTTGGTGGGGACTGCTTCCCCTGCTGGGAGATCACAATGGTTTTGCAGGAGGGAATGCCCTGTCAACACTCTCTGTGTTGATGGGGGAATTTATCTAGTTTCTTTCCTGCAACTTGTGGCTGCAGGAAAGAAACTAGCTCCGTCTGTGTGTGTGGGTGGGCCCCAAATAATATTTGCCCATAGTCCAAACAATATTAAAGATGGCCCTGACCACATCCTTCAGCACATCTCAGATTATAAAAACAACCAAAAATAGTGAATTTCAGCAAAAAACAAATTTTTGTTTTTTGTGCATTCTTGCAACAAGATTTTGAAATAAAAAAATATTCAGATTATATATATATTTTTTATGCATTTTTTATTTTGGTTTTGTTAAAATTAATATATGTTAATTTATTTTTCTTTGTTGTGGTTGGCAAAATAAACAACCAAAAAATGGTGTAGTTCACCAAAAAACAACTTTATTTTTTTGTACGTTCTTTCAAGAAAAATTTGCAAATAAAAAATATTCTGGTTACATTTTGTGTTTTCTTTTATCAAATTATCATTATTATTAACATTATTATAATAATTGACTGCTGATCCAACATATTGCATAGCCAACATGTTGGCTAAGCACTATACAACACATGACAACGAAAGAGGAAGGGCAAATGACTGAGCAGGAAAAGGAGTTATGTCAGTAGGACCAAATCCCATAACATCATGAAGTTGCGTGTAAAGTTGCATGAAATCGCATCCAAATGGCATTGTGGCGCCGTACTGGGAATCGCATGACTGGTGAGGCATATTGAGAAGCAGGTTGGATATGGCATGCTTTTGTTTTGCTTTAACTTTGCTTTTATTTGCTTCTGAGTTGCTGTGATCTGCATTCCCTATTACTTTAATGGGCAATTTTGGCAGTTCAGATGCAAACAAAATCTTAACACACTTTTCGGCTTTCAGACAGACACAATCACAAATACATCATGGCATCCTAAACTAAAGTGTTTTTTTTAATAGCGCCATACTTATGCCCCATACACACGGTCGGATTTTCCGACGGAAAATGTGTGATAGGACCTTGTTGTCGGAAATTCCGACCGTGTGAATTTCCGACACACAAAGTTTGAGAGCAGGATATAAAATTTTCCGACAACAAAATCCGTTGTCAGAAATTCCGATTGTGTGTACACAAATCCGACGCACAAAGTGCCACGCATGCTCAGAATAAATAAAGAGATGAAAGCTATTGGCCACTGCCCCGTTTATAGTCCAGACGTACGTGTTTTACGTCACCGCGTTTAGAACGATCGGATTTTCCAACAACTTTGTGTGACCGTGTGTATGCAAGACAAGTTTGAGCCAACATCCGTAGGAAAAAATCCATGGATTTTGTTGTTGGAATGTCTGAACAAAGTCCGACCGTGTGTACGGGGCATAACAGTTTCCTGACACAAGGGGGTTGATTTACTAAAACTGGAGAGTACAAAATCTAGTGCAGCTGTGCATGGTAGCCAATCAGCTTCTAACTTCAGCTTGTTTAATAAAGCTTTGACAAAAAAGTCTGGAAGCTGATTTTTATGCAGTGCTGCACTAGATTTTGCACTCTCCAGTTTTAGTAAATCAAGCACGAGGTCTCTTGAAATAACTAACGAAGTATGGTTGGATGTGCCCTGTGAGACACCTTCATCCCCATACAATATAGACAAAAGATACATGAATTGCCCATGGGACTTTATATAAGGCGCAACACACTCCGTAATATAATCAATAAAGTAAAGATTTCTTGGTAAATACAATTTCCAACAGATCAACAGTGACATAATTGCCATATAATCCAGCAGATTGGTTAATAAATACATATTAATTCTGTAGCCAGGTACAGTGTTTCACAGATCAATCCATAATAGGTGTGAACTTGCATCTATGTTAACTGACATGTTTTGTGACATAATCTTCTTTGGTGGTTACAGGAGTTAATAATGGGCTCCCAGCAGGCTACAAACTATGCCACTGCCATCCAGTTTGGCTTTTTTTTCTCAGCATCTTCAGGTTATGGACTCTGCCTCCCACCTCGCCTGTGGTCACATGCAGGATCCATATATTTACTGCTGTCCACCTCCCGAATAATAAAGACTTTCTTCAAGTGCCATACCTCATGCAAACACTGCTAAAGGGGGACTCCAGACCAGGTCTGCAACGTAAAGCTTACTATTAAATAACAAATAAGGAAGTAAAGAAGTCATTGTTTTCCAACACAAGCTATCTATAAAAATGTGTACATATAGAAATATGATGAACAGATTCTAAGTGAATCCATTCCATTTCCCATATTAAAAATAAATATTTACAGTAATAATAATAATAATAAGAAAAATTATTGAATAATTGCAAATTCATTCATTTAAAAGTTAAAGACTTTTCAAACTGTGCATTCCAGTCTTCAAGACCATTTGCCCATTCAATTGACAAACTTTTCTGTGGGTTCATAAAAAAAAAATTCCTGCTATTGGTAATGGACATGCAAGATTTATGCCACGTACACACGGTCGGACATTGATTGGACATTCCGACAACAAAGTCCATGGATTTTTTCGGAGGGGTGTTGGCTCAAACTTGTTTTGCATACACACGGTCACACAAAGTTATCAGAAAATCCGATCATTCTGAACGCAGTGACGTAAAGCACGTACATCGGGACTATAAACGGGGCAGTAGCCAATAGCTTTCGTCTCTTAATTTATTCTGAGCATGCGTGGCACTTTGTCCGTCGGATTTGTGCACACACGATCGGAATTTCCGACAACAGATTTTGTTGTCGGAAAATTTTATAGCAAGCTCTCAAACTTTGTGTGTCTGAAATTCCAATGGAAAATGTGTGATGGAGCCCACACACGGTCGGAATTTCCGACAACAAGGTCCTATCACACATTTTCCGTCTGAAAATCCGACCGTGTGTACAGGGCATAAGAGCAGGGTGCACCTTAGCTGTGAAGTAGTAGTACGCATTTTTTTAAAAATATGTTGAATGCAGGTACATTACTGTCTTGAGAATGACCTTTATTTGAGGTATTTGCTGTAACTATTGTTACAAATATTTGCTGTGCCAGCTGCAAGGGGTGAATGTCAGTGTATGCAAACTATAGAAAAACATTCTCATGTGTAAGGCATGAAATATACTGTATGGCAAATGTGGGCATTTACTAGAAGGAGTGAGAATGGTCAGTGTTCATAGAAAAACAGTGGTGAAAATGGCAAATATTTTGTATAAGTGATTGGGGTCAGAAAACATACTATTGGCTATTTTTTAAATACTGTGATGTTCCTGAAATCTGGAAAACTCATTGAACAATAAGAAAACCAAATTTATGGCAAACAGCAGCAAAATAAACACAGGTGATTGCAAGTGCTGTATAATATAGAAATTCAAGAATTGATCATTTGCCACCCTATACAGTGAGGGAAAAAGTGTTTGATCCCCTCCTGATTTTGTATGTTTGCCCACTGAAAAATAAATGATCAGTCTATGATTTTAATGGTAGGTTAATTTTAACAGTGAGAGACAGAATAACAACAAAAATATCCAGAAAAACGCATTTCAAAAAAGTTATTGATTTACATTTTAATGAGTGAAATAAGTATTTGATCCCCTATCAGTCAGCAAGATATCTGGATCCCAGGTGTCTTCTATACGGATAACAAGTTGAGATTAGGAGCACTCTTCTAAAGTGATCTGTATAAAAGACACCTGTCCACAGAAGCAATCAATCAGATTCCAATCTCTCCACCATGGCCAAGACCAAAGAGCTGTCCAAGGATTGCAGGGACAAGATTGAAGACCTACTTAAGGCTGGAATGGGCTACAAGACCATCTCCAAGCAGCTTGTCAATAGTTGGGGTGATTATTCGCAAAAGGAAGAAACATAAAATAATTGTCAATCTCCCTCCGTCTGGAGCTCCATGCAAGATCTCACCTCGTGGAGTTTCAATGATCATGAGAACGGTGAGGAATCAGCCCAGGACTACAGGAGAGATTCTTGTCAATGATCTCAAGGCAGCTGGGACCATAGTCACCAAGAAAACAATTGGTAACACACTATAACGTGAAGGACTGAAATCCTGCAGCACCTGCAAGGTCCCCCTGCTTAAGAAAGCATATGTACAGACCCGTCTAAAGTTTGCTAATGAACATCTGAATGATTCAGAGGAGAACTGGGTGAAAGTGTTGTGGTCAGATGAGACCAAAATCGAGCTCTTTGACATCAACTCAACTCATTGTGTTTGGAGAAGGAGGAATGCTGCCAAAGCCCCAAGATTCCCAAGATCCCCACTATCAAACATGGAGGTGGAAACATTATGCTTTGGGGGTGTTTTTCTGCTAAGGGGGCAGGACAACTTCTCCACATCAAAGGGATGATAGATGGGGCCATGTGCCGTCAAATCTTGGGTGAGAACCTCCTTCCCTCAGCCAGGGCATTAAAAATGGGTAAAAAAAAAAGGTAAACAAATATCTGCGCTAACTAAAAAAAATAAAAGCAGCCAACATAGTTTGTTGATTTAATCAAACACAAATATAGAAGATCAAAATGCAGTGCTTAAGTAAAACAAAATTTGCAAATAAATGTGATAGTCCATAAAAAATCAATGAGGAGCAGAGATGACGTGAAGCCTCCACCAAACTTCAATGTGCAATAGAGAAGCACACCACACCCATGGGTCATGGGTATTCCAGCATGACAATGACCAAAAACACACAGCCAAGGCAAAAAAGGAGTGGCTCCAGAAGAAGCACATTAAGGTCCTGGAGTGGCCTAGCCAGACTCCAGACCTTAATCCAATAGAAAATATGTGGAGGTTCCAGTTACCAAACGTCAGCCTCGAAAACCTTAATGACTTGGATCTGCAAAGAGGAGTGAGACAAAATCCTTCCTGAGATGTGTGCAAACCTGGTGGCAACTACAAGAAACGTCTGACCTCTGTGCCAACAAGGGTTTTGCCACCAAGTACTAAGTCATGTTTTGCGAAGGGGTCAAATACTTATTTCACTCATTTAAATGCAAATCAATTTATAACTTTTTTGAAATGAGTTTTTCTGGATTTTTTGGTTGTTATTCTGTCTCTCGCTGTTAAAATAAAGCTACCATTAAAATTATAGACTGATATTTTCTTTCTCAGTGGGCAGACGTACAAAATCAGCAGGGGATCAAATGTTTTTTTCCCTCCCTTTTTTTCACTCACTCTTTTCTTATTATTAATTCTCTAGCTCCTTTGTAACTGTAGTGTATAGGGTAGCTTCAGGATTCTGTTTTTCCTATCACTGATCTTTTCTTTGACATTCATAGCAAGTTTGCATTGATTCTTCCTCATTTGATTCATATTTTGTGCAGGGGTATTCTGTTTTGGCTTGCTACGCAGTTGCTATTTTTTAATCCTTATTCAAATTATAGTTACAATTAAAACTGTTCCACTTTCTGCATGCAGCATTAGAAAAAAAATGTTCAATATACCACAAACATATGAACACCTTAGATGTACAGTCTCTTTGGGGAAGAAGTGGGGGGCGGGGGGTGTGAGTTGATAGCTAGGTTGGGGGTGCAATTGATAGGAGTGCAGGAACCCAGGAGATGATGGTGGAGTGTGGGGACCAAAGTGTGCATTGGGATCCCACTTTTAGGATAAGGATAAGTCTGGACTGTGGGAAAGGGTAAATTGAACCTATAAACAATAGATATTTTATTAGGAACTTGAAAAGAAGGATGTGAGAGACTTGCTGGACAGGGTCTGTAAATGAGGAAGGGATAGTGGGCAAGTGTTTTGGAGCTTGAATGAGAGGGTTGGAATATCTCTGGATAGTGGAACATATTATATACTGACGAGAGGTGGCTTTTGTGAAGAAGAACGGCGAGCTACAGATGGGACTGGGCTGATGATCAGCAGTTAGAGAACAGCAGGTACAAAAGTACAAACACATAGGACCATATCATAAATCTTTCCCCAAGAGTAAACACTTTTGCGTTTAAAATTCCACAGATCTTAACACAGTCATTCTCACGTTGAATTGAATTTTATTGAGTCACACAGCTTTAAATCACAAGTGAGTGAATGAAACGTAAAAACCAAGGACTTCTGAATGACTAACTCTAGATTAAGGAAGGAAAGGGAAGCAAGTGGTTGTACCATCATCCAAAATTTAATGAAATAAGGGGTTTGGGAGCCTGGTCCGCAGCCAGGACTAACAAAGGAAGGAACGGGAAGCAAGTGGACTATCTCAGTACAATGCAGAAAGGGTTTCAATAGAGTATATAGACAATCATAGAAAATTTAGAAAAGTTTATTGATACATAACACTTGACAAAAGAAGTCAGTTGTAGATTAAAATCATAGGTGACTTGGTCATGAACAGTGTTTCAACTAGGTTTGCGGACTAGGCCAATTCATCAGGAAAAACATCTGTGATTTAATAGACACAAGATCAATGACAATATAATCAATCATAAAAAATATGTTATACAGTTCAGCGATATATTTATCACACAAAGGGGAAGAGAAGTGTGTAAAGCTGCTTACCCAAGTCCTGGTGTGCACATGGCACAGGGCGTCACCAGTAGGGTCTCCCGCAGCGACTGGGGGAGATTAACAAGTCAAGGGGCTGGAGTCTGGGTGAAATGAGGTACATAAGGTAAATTACCTTATTTACCTTATGTACCTCATTTCACCCAGACCCCAGCCTCTTGACTTGTTAATCTCCCCCAGTCGCCATGGGAGACCCTACTGGTGAAGCCCTGTGCCAGGACTTGGGTAAGCAACTTTACACACTTCTCTTCCCCCTTGTGTAATAAATATATTGCTGAACTGTATAACATATTTTCTATATATGATTGATTATATTGTCATTGATCTTGTGTCAATTAAATCGCAGATGTTTTTCCTGATGAAGCGGTCTAGTCCGCAAAACTAGTTGAAACACTGTTCATGACCAAGTCACCTATGATTTTAATCTACTACTGACTTCTTTTGTCATGTATTATGTATCAATAAACTTTTCAAAATTTTATATGATTGTCTTTATACTCTATGTATCCCTTTCTGCATTGTACTGAGATAGTCCACTTGCTTCCCTTTCCTTCCTTGGTTAGTCCTGGCTGCGGACCAGGCTCCCAAACCCCTTATTTCATTAAATTTTGGATGATGGTACAACCTTTGTTCTAACACATATATCTATTGCACTGTTTCTAGAGGCCACCCTTATTTTTCTAACTCTAGATTAAGCAGAACTCCTACTGGGATTTTCCTTACAGTTATTGTCTCCAGGACAAAACTATCACATTTTAGGGACCCTCAAATCCCAAAACTTATTCTGCCAATTACATTGGTACTTTTGTAAATTCACTGCATCTGCACTCAGAAAAACTATAAAATTATGTGCACTCAAAAATACACATTCATATGTGTTTTTTTAAAGTAAGTAAATACATTTTATTTTAATGATGTTTGCTCAGGAAGCTATAGTTCCTACTTACTTTACAATATGGGCACAGTCTTCGAAGCATTGCATTTGTGATTTGAAAGGGGAACTTCACCCAAAGTCAATAATTTGAGGTGCACATGATGACTGTAGTGTGTAAATAACTTAAGCTGTGTAATCCACTGATTTGGAATGCTATGTAATGCCATGTAAAGGAAATCCGTATTGTAAGATACATGTGTGCTACCAATGTCGTCCTCTCATTTTGCAAATGCCTGCTGCTGTCATGGTGTATCAGTGGCTTAGAACATTTTGTCACTAACACAGAGCAAGCGTGCAGATAAAATATTTTGACTTCCCTTCAGCTTTATGCTTAGCTTTGTGTTGAAAAATTCCAGTATAGGTTTGTGGATGAGTGCAGTACAGGAGAGATGTAAACCAGCAGATGATGGCAGTTAGGGATGGGCGAACGGTTCAGGCCAAGCATAAGTTCGGGCCGAACTTTCTTCTTTGTTCGGTTGTTCGGCAAACAGCCAAACAAACGGGTCGTTGGACCGTTTGTCCCCCCCCGAACCGACCACAATGCATTGCGGCACTGAACAGTGCATTGCAAGCCCTGATTGGCTGAAGCAGTGAAAGCTTCAGCCAATCAGGGCACAGAGCACTGTCAGAGTCATGTTTGGAAACTGTCATCATGACTTTACCCAATCATGGCTCATTCCTGCCCCACAGTATAAAAGTAATCTTTCAGTGGCAGCCATGTTCAGTGTGATTTCGGCGTGGAGAGAGATAGAACAGGGCTCTGTTCAGTGCTATCAGTTAGTTAGTGTGCTATACTGTGCTATTTTGCTTCAATTGTCAGTGTATAATATTAGTTTAGTGTCAGTCTAGGGATAGTGTGAGTGTAGTGAGGAGGACCATCATTCAGCTTTGCATAGTGTGCAGCTAGAGTAGGGACAGCTCAGATAGTTTCACTGTAGTGTAGTGAGACCGTGTCAGTAATCTTGACATTAGTGTATAGCTAGAGTAGGGACAGTTCAGATAGCGTCAGTGTAGTGACTGTTAAACACCGTCTATTTGATTGCGTTACTGCCAGTTTAACACCATTTACTTCTGTGGGCGTTACTGTTAGTTTAACACCATATCGTTTTGCGTGCTTGCTGCCAGTTTTAACGCTATATAGTTTTGTGCGTTACTGCCAGTTTAACGCCATATAGTGTTGTGCATTACTGGCAGTTCAACTCCATATAGTTTTGTGTGCGTTACTGCCAGTTTAACACCATATAGTTTTGTGCGTTACTGCCAGTTTAACGCCATATAGTTCTGTGTGCATTACTGCCAGTTTAACGCCATATAGTTTTACGTGCGTTACTGCCAGGTTAATGCGATATCGTTTTGTGTGCGTTATTGCCAGTTTAACGCCATATAGTTCTATGTGTGTTACTGCCAGTTTAACGCCATATCGTTTTGTGTGCGTTACTGCCAGTTTAATGCCATATAGTTCTGTGTGCGTTACTGCCAGTTTAACGCCATATAGTTTTGTGTGCGTTACTACCAGTTTAAAGACATATAGTTCTGTGCATCACTGTACGTTTGGCGCATTATATTGCAGTATATTATAGTATATCCGTGGAGTGTGTCTGTGTAGTGTGAGTACTCTTTACATTGATTAAAGTGCATCTATGTAGAGATTTCAACTTCTTCTTTACATTTGTTATAAGCACCACCACCTTCCTCCCTCCCAATAATGTCTGAGAGGACAACAGGAGAGGCAGATGTTCCCTTGGCACTGTAAGGGGGCCAGCAACAAATGTGTCCACAGGCAAAGGTGGACGTGGTAGTCAGTCCTCAGGCAGGGCATCATTTCCTCTGTTTAGTGAGTTTGCCCGTGCTATCCAGCCACAGCATGCAGAGGAGGTGGTGGACTGGCTTACTAAACCTTCTTCATCCTCCTCATCCTCTGTCACGCAAGTAGAGACAAGTGTGCAGTCCTCTGCAGTTGCCAGAGTAGATAAACCTGCCTCCTTGTCCACATCTATTCCTGCCATAGCCCCAACAGCCATTGAGGAGTCAGCTGAGTTGTTTGACCACAGCGTCAGCCACTTTCCTTGATGATGCCCAGCCATTACTGGATTCAGATGTTGGTTCTGAGGTTGAGGATGACAGGAACATGAGCCTAGAGAAAGGGAGGAGCACCGGTAGACAAATTGGCATTCATGTTCCCCAAGCCGCAGCGTATTGCCAAATTGTCTCCAGTGGTAATGATGAAGATGGAGGAGATGGAGATGGGGATGATGATGATGTTGAGGTCACTGATGCGACTTGGGTGCCAGATAGAGCAGGGGGGAAACTGAAGGTGAGGCAGCACAACCCCAAGGAAGCTGACATCAAGGAAGAGTAGAGAGCAGCCACCTTATTCCATCACATTCTGCAGCTGTTATCTCCCGGCCCATTCCCCAAAGCTCAGCTATCTGGGCCTTTTTCAGCCCATCTCGCACAGATCGCACTGTTGCTACCTGCAAACTGTGTCTCAGGCACATCAAACGTGGCAAAAACACCACCCACTTGGGTACCACATGCCTAACAAGGCATTTAACGTCCAACCACTCAGCCCGTTGGCAAGAGCACCTAAAAGCCACACAAAAGGTTCACAAATCTGTCCATCCTCCTCCTCCTTACCCACTTCAGTCTGCCCCTGCGATATGGAGTCATTACCTTTCAGCAGCCTCAACTGACAGGGATTATGGTATAGCACAGGGTGTTCCAGGTCCTAGCAGCACATCTGCCAGCAGCACACCACCAGCTGTAGATTGTAGCCGGCAAATTTCTCTGCCCCATCTGCTGCAGCAGAAAAAAAAATACAGTCCCTGCCACCCACATGCCCAACGTCTGAATGCAAGCTTGTCAAAGCTGTTGGCTCTCCAACTTCTGCTTTCAGCCTGGTGGATTCTGCCCCCTTCAATGCATTCGCACAAAGTGCTGAACCACAAGGGCAGGTTCCCAGTTGCTACTACTTTTCACGTAAGGGTGATCCATCTCTCTACCATCACTAGGAAGGGAATGTTCTGGCATCGTTGGTCAAGGCAGTCAGCCGTAAAAGCCACCTTCCTGCTGACACGTGGTCCAGCAAACATGGGCAGGGATGATATAATTTGTTCACAGCACACTGGATAACGCTGCTTGCAACTCAAAAGGATGCAGGACAGGGCTTGGTGCTGCACTTGTTGTGTCCCCATGTTTCCATACAGCTGGTGGCGATGATGCCAGACCTGTGATCTCCCCCTCCTCCTCCTCCTCCTCCTGCGCCACCTCCATGCCCTCCTCTGCAGAATTGTCCTATGAACATCAGGTACACCCTAAGAATTCAAAGGGCTATTCCCAGAGCCAGGCTAAAAGGTGCCATGCAGTGCTTCAGCTGGTGTGTTTAGAGGACAGGAACCATACTGGAGCAGAGATTCTTGCAGCTCTGCAGGGACAGGCCCAGAGCTGATTCACACCACGCCAGCTGGAGCCAGGAATGGTGGTGTCCAATAATGGCTCAAACCTCTTGTCCGCCCTAAGACAGGGAAAGTTGACACATGTGCCATTCCTGGCACATGTCCTCAATTTGGTGGTGCAGCGTTTCCCAAGTACGTACCCAGGCTTGCAAGATGTACTAAAACAGGCCAGAAGAGTCTGTAGCCATTTCAGGCGGTCATACACAGCTGCCCATAAACCGCCTGATTTGTGACATCCCACCAGGTGGAACTCAACTTTGGGGATGCTGCAGCGGCTATACATGCAGCAGAGGGCCGTCAATGAGTATCTGTGCCAGTACGGCGCGACGACAGGCTCAGGCCGCCTCGTCTTTTTTTCCCCACGCTATTGGCTGATCATTAAGGATGCATGCACTGTATTGTCACCATTTGAGGAGGCCACAAGGATGGTGAGCAGTGACAGTGCATGCATCAGTGACACAATCCCTTTTGTGTTCCTGCTGGAGCATTATGCGTGGCATTATGGACAGGGCACTGGAGGCAGAGCAGCAGGAGGAAGAGGAGGACTTCCTTTCCTCGCAAGGCCCACTTTATCCAGATACCATCATTCCTATGTCACAGAACACGCAGGAGGAGAGAGGGGAGGAGGATGAAGAGGAGGATTCTGGCACTTTCATAGGCTTCGAAGAAAAGGAAGACATGCCTCAATCTGTAAGTGATGGCTTTCCAACCCCAGGACCCTTGGGAGTAGTATGTGGCTGGGAGGAGGAAGTTCCAGATGCTGTCATCCTGAGTGACCCCGAGGAGTCTGCTTCTCAAGCCCCGGCAAATTTGAGGCGCATGGGCAACCTCATGCTTCAAAGCCTGCGAAAGGACCCAAGAATACGTGGCATAAAGGAGAAGAATGATTACTGGTTGGCAACCCTCCTTGACCATCGTTATAAGGGGAAGGTCTCAGAACTCATCCTGTCCCCACAGAGAGTGCAGAAGATAAAATCTCTTGAGGACACGTTAAGGAGGATTTTATTGAACGTTTTTCCTGACTCCAGTAGGTTACAGTGTGGTGGAAAATGTTGTTTTGAGTTTTCTGATGGTCAAGAGAGGAGCATTGGAGAAGGTGTCCGCCTAAGTGAGGCATTTTTTATTTTTTTAAGTCCTCGCCGCCCAGGGCTGTCAGCTTCCACATCCCATCGGCAGCGTCTGCATCACATGGTGGATGTTTACCTCAGGGGCAAAACAGAGATGGAGAGCTTTCCAGCTGGCGATCCACTGACTTACTGGGTCATGAGATTAGACCACTGGCCAGAACTTTCCCAGTATGCTATTGAGTTGTTGGGCTGGCCTGCATCCAGCGTGCTTTTAGAACAGGCATTCAGTGCTGCAGGAGGTTTCGTTACTGATCATAGAACGCATCTGTCCACAGACTCCGTGGACCGTTCAACTAAAAATGAATCAGTCCTGGATTACCAGCTATGAAGCCCCTGATGCCGATATCACTGATTAAGTCTTTTTGGGATGTGGAATCTCTGCAGGACTTCGAGGCTGCCTAGCTTTGAGGGTGTGCAATCATTTCATCTGGAAGAATGTGTTTGATATAGGTTTCATTGGCACAATTAACACCCAAAGACCAATTTTTCAGCACTTGTTTGACAGGTGCATATCATTGCAATTTTTACAGCAAGGCCAATTCTTGCTTTCATCAAGAGTACCTCTATAGGGTTACGGTGGGAAGGCGCCCCCCACACCCAAAGAGTAATTTTTCTGCACCTGTTTAATAGGTGCATATCATTGCAATTTTTTACAGCAAGGCCAATTCTTGCTTTCATCAAGATTACCTCTATAGGGTTACGGTGGGAGGGCACCAATTTTTATGCCAAAAGTCAAAGTGACACCAGAATGTATCCAAAAAATCTCGAATCTTGTTCCCAGTGCACTACATTGTGGCCTCATCATACACACTGGCTCCCCAGCTGTTGCTGAGCAAAATAAAGGCAGCTTGCAGGGAAAATTTAATTTTTTTGGCTTTATAAATGCATTTATTGCTGCAGCAGATTCTAGACATGGTACAGATCTGCCACTTTACAGGTAGACTAAGGGGACCCGCCAGGCACTATATTGGAAGGATTTTTTCCTTGTTATGCTTTCACTTTAAAAATAAAAAAATCACTGCTCATTTAAAAATTAAGTTTTTCACAAACTTTTTTCCCCCAGGGCAGGACCCGGACCCCTATAACCATTGTATGCCCAATTACTTGCATATAAGCCTTCAAAATTTGCACTTTTGATTTTTGAAGTTCGGCTCCCATTGACTTTAATGGGGTTCGTTATTTGGGTCCGAACTTTGGCGGTGTTTGAAAGTTCTGGCCCATTATGGCAGTGCGTGTCACCTATGAAAACATTTTAGGTACAGGCAATACACAGTCTACCCCTCTCCACAATATGCTCTCATTGGAGGTGTCTAGTAACCTTTTTTAAGTTCATGTATTTTTATTGGATATTAGATAGTAAGGTTATATAGAGTTTAGTTATCACTCCTTTAGTATATGTGTTAGGTGCGCATAGGCAGTCATGGTGTTGAGATTCATGCCTGGCAGAGTTTTTGCAGTGTAAACATGTTTTATCTGGAAGTATCTAAAAACCTCGGAGTTAGGAAGCTTATTTTGGCCTTGTAAACTAGGGAAGGACTTCAAACCTGTTGAGGTGACAAGGTGATGTAAAGGCGTTAGACTCAGACAGGTCCAATAGTGTGAAATGAGGCGGGTGAATCTGCTGGATACAATTTTGGGTTGTGGAGGAAGAATAGCATTGGGGTATGAGGGGAAAGCAAGTTCAATTTATGTTTTACTCTGTCTCATATAAGTAAAGTCAAGTCAAGTGAGAGGGTTGGGCGGTTGTTCTCTGTCATACGGGTGAGCCAAACTAAGTTATATATGGAATAAGGATCAATGTCTGCATCGGTAGAGTGGTATTTAAGAATAGGGGCCAACTGGGCTGCCTGGTAGCATTTGGATAAGTGCAGAATGCCTAGAAGCTCCCTGATCTTGGGTCACAATAGCGTAGACTTTGGGGGGAGAGACCGGGTGGCCTGCCAAATAAAGTGGTTAACTTTGTGTTGTACAATTCAGAAAATATATGAAGGGACTGGTAATGGCAAAACTCAAAATAGGTAAAGAATTTCTGGAAGCAAAGTAATTTTGACTGCGGATATTATACCTAGCCGAGATATTGGAAGATTTTTAATTATTAATACATTGATTGTGCACAAATAAGGCAAACAGGTTACAGTAGGTAGGTAGGCAATTCTAGAACAAACTAGAAATGTGATTTTGGAAAATGGACTGTGGTAATAAATAAATTTAAAAGAAAGAAGGGGAGTCGTGAGAAAGGAGTAAGGTAAGGAGGGCAATGGGAGGAAGTACAAAGGCCTAGACCCATAATAAGTACCCTCTCCCGGGTACAAAGAGAAAGCCAAGATAAGATCAAACACATGGAGGAGGAGGAGTAAGTTCCTTCAGGTAAGCGTCCTTTTAGACAAAATATTGCCAAGGTCTCCAGGTGTCCTGGAAGGTTTCCCTAAGATCATTTACCATGGAAAAACCAGAGAGACAATGTGGTAGGAGCAAGTTCCCTCCAACGGAGTGGGATACCGGCCTTCGTCGCATTCAGCAATTTAATGGTAAGAGAGGCCTTGTATTTCTTAGGAGGTCTAGCTGATAGGTGCCACAGGCAGGCCACAGGGTCGTCATGCAGGTCCACAGCAGTGAGTTGCTTTATTATGTCAGTTACTCCCTTCCAAAACTGCTGGAGTTTAGTACATTGCCATAAAATATGCAGAATCTGTGGCAAGATGTGGTGGAGCTTGGTCAGAACCTGCAAAACAGAAAACCTGATGCGTGAAGCACGGTAAACCCCTCATGGATTTGATAGACAGACCAATAGGTAAGTGAAAACATTGTTTTATTAGAACATAGTATTAAAAAATGTTTCCATATACATAAGTACATAGGTAATACATATACATAGGTAAACTACAAGAGCGTATACGTGTCACTCTACCAGCCATAATACAATGTCCAGAATAGACTTCATATTAGTGTCTACAGCGCTGCTGCCTAAAGTTACAGGATCAGGATTTGCCCCCAGGGCCCTTTCTGATCACTCCCCATGCTGGGTGAGGGCTTCCCTGTTAGAGACCTCCCCTACCCACATCTGGAGACCTAACCCCTATTGGCTATCTGCCATACCTGACCTTGACGCTACTGCGAGGGAATTAAACTTTTTCTGTGATGACAACCATACATCATCTACTAGTGCCATGGAGTGGGACGCATTTAAATTGCATGCACGTAGGATCAGACCAACTAGGATAAATAGATTCAAGCGGTCCTCTAAGCTCATAATGCAGTTGACGTCGGAAAAACTACAAGAGTTAGAAGAGGCATGTTATGTAGACCCTAGTCCTTACAACCTTCACAGGGTTAAACTGCAAGCCCGCACGGTTAACGTGTTCTTTTGTAAACAGCGTGTGTTTCAGCTTGGGGAGAGATCAGGGAAACTGCTAGCGTACTTAGCCCATTTAAACGATAAACCACCGGTGGTGGTCTCCTTGGTCACCCCAGAGGGTGTTACCCTTACTGACCCCCCCCCCAGGTGGCGGTAAGATTTCAATCTTTCTATAGTGATCTATATAAATCACAGAGCACACATACCCAACAAGATATCCAAAATTATCTGCACACTATACAGTTCCCTAGGCTTAACCCAGAACAAGTACAAATGCTGGAAGCACCCATAACAGGTAGCGACATCACAGAGGCACTGTGCCAGTTGTCCAAATCTAAAGCACCAGGCATTGACGGCCTGCCGCTAGAATTCTACAATACCTTTTCAGAGTTACTTATTCCCAGATTGAAGCACCTTTATCAAAGCATCTTTGATCAGGGAGTACTCCCTTCTTCAATGCAGAAAGCACAAATTATAGTCCTCCTCAAGCCAGGGAAGAATCCCCACTACCCCGAATCATACCGCCCCGTATCCCTGCTGCAGATGGATATAAAATTACTGGCTAAGATACTCACCTCTAGGCTAAACACAGTCATTCTTTCTTTAGTACAACCTGACCAAACTGGCTTTATGTCCAGGAAAAACAGGGCTATGAACATTAGGCGACTGTTTATGAATATTCAGGCCCAGCATGACAATTCTGGAACCAGGGTGGTGGTGGCCTTGGACACAGCCAAGGCCTTTGATTCAGTGGAATGGCTTTACTTATGGGAATGTCTCCAGAGCTTTGGATTTGGGCCAAACTTCATCAAGTGGGTACAGCTTTTATATCAGTCACCTAAAGCACACATTTTTGTTAACGGTTGGTTATCTGACCAGTTCCCCCTTGAGGGGCACGCCCTCTTTCCCCTCTACTCTATGCTCTGGCAGCTGAGCCCCTGGCCATTGCTATTAGAGTGGTGCCCAGTATAGCTGGACTACGCTTGGGCACTTCTCTGGAAAAAATAGGCCTTTATGCAGACTGTAACAAGCCCCTTGCTCACTCGATTCCACTCTCCCGACACTCCTCTGCAGCTATAGAATCAGATTGCAGATCGCAACATCTGATGGTTCGGTCATCCGATGCTCCGGGACTAGAACTACAGCTACGTGCCGTTCTAATACAGTTGTGTAGCTCAGAACAAACATCAAGCAGGTTGTATGAAAGTTCAACCAGGAATCTCTTTTATTGAAAAATACAGGCTCTTTTATACAGTAAAAGAGGAGGTGCATACCTCCGGCTCAAATTACTCTGAACATACACCTGTGACCAGAAACTTAATTAACATGGGCTAATTAACTAATCCCTTTAGACAGCCTAGGTGACTCAGACATGACCTTTAGGCCAGACTGGCAGTCTTGTAGCTCAGAAAACCCAATCAACATTATCACAATAGCAGAGTTAATTAACACAAACAACAATGGGGATCTAATGACTCTTAGATCCCATACTAGACTTATTTACAATAAACACATTCTAGCAGGCAACAGACAGACAGGTGGCTGGAATTGACATCAGCATCTCCTAACAGTATTTGTCCCAGCATTATGAATCAGCCACTATTGCTAATATGGCAAATCCAGGGTCCCCAGAGTCTGTGTGTCCTGGGGGACCAGGACCCGAATCCACAGTAATACCACCTCAAGGGTTCTCAGGCATACAGCTCACAAAGAGCACCGTTCCCCCAAATGCCAGGGCCCATAATCGATCGGCAAGAGGCTAGCATTCAGTCCCCTCCAAAAGTCTCTCTCCCGGCTTGGTCTGTCACATTTCTCCCCTTTTGGCAGGAGACTAACACCGGAGGAGACCCCGAAGTTAGTCAGTAGTTCCAGTCCTCTACTGCCTGTACTCACACAGTACCCCAAACAAATTGTTTCAAACAAAGCATTACTCACCCAGCCAACCTCTGCCTCTCTCAGAGAACATATCTGCCGCTGGGGAGAGGCCTGGATTGGCCCTTCTCCCTGGAGTCCTTTCTGCCGCTGGAGAGAAGACAGGGTGTCTGGGCTCACTCCGTCATGCTGTTGGGGATCTGGGCCGACTGCCCAGCATCCCTGGGGTATACAGGTGGAGACTGAAGTCCCATCCACCTTCACTGGAAATCCATCCTCTGTTAGTTGAGGGCAGAGGCCAGCAGTACTCGGCCCTGTTGCCAGCCCTTCTGCTGGAAACCCCACACCATCTGCTCCGGCTAACTGTTGGGGAGGGAGGCCGACTGCCCCGCCTCCCTGGAACTCTGCAGTTGTTGCCGGTGCTGGGCAGAGGTTGGTAGCACTCTGCCCTGTTGCCAGCACTTATGGTGGGGACTCCGCATCCTCTGCTCCAGCTAACCGTTGGGGCTGGCTTCCTCCACTCCCAAACTGTGTAGCTGCCATTGGAGAGGTGAGCCGGCTGCTTCCTTTTCCATTCCCTCATCTGGATGTGGGGACGATATGTCTGTGGTACTGTCTCCCAGGTGCACAGATCTTTGCTGGGGAGGAAAGACCACTTCCTCCACCCTGGCCAACTGTTGGGGAGGGACAATGAACACCTCTTCTCCCTTCTCCCCCTGTATCCTGATCTGCTGCTGGGAAGTGACCACCTCCTTCTCACCCTGAGCCTCCGGAACCGCTGTAGGGCAGAGATCTTGGACCCTCTGTCTGGTTGCCAGCACTTCAGCTGGGGAAGTTCCTTGTAACTTCACAGATACTTCTGTTGGTGCTGGGCAGAGCACAGTGAAGTTTGGCCCTAATAACAGCTCTTCTTCTGCTGGAGGCTCACCAGGTTGTTCTTCCTCAGCAGAAAAGTCTATCAAATCCCCTGTCTCTGCAACTGGTGTCTGGGGATAAAGGTTCACCATCTCCTGTCCCTGGAACCCAGAAGATGCTATTAGTGCTGGGCAGAGGTTAGCAGAGCTCTGCCCCGTTGTCAGCACTTCAGCTTTGGGGATAGCGATCTCCAGATTTTCCACTGCCGATTCTCTAGCATTCTGCTGGACAGGCACATTCCTCCATCCAAGATCATCCAATACAGAAACAGGTTCATCAAGGTCAGTCAGCACTTGCTGCATCCGCCATAAGACCTCCGCCTCCATAGCTGCGGGGGCAGGTTGGCAAAGCACACTGTTACTCTGCCACATTGTCAACTCTTCGGCCAGGATTTCAGAGTTATCAACTGGTATTTCCTGATAGTCCCAGGCAAAGGGAGCCCCACCCTGCTGCTGAGCAGAGTCTAGCAGCTGTCTGTAGGCAATCTCAAGCTCCTATTCCTGAATGGCCAGAAACTCCAAATCTTCCTGTGCCCAGTGCACTTCTGAGACATTCAGTCTTCGCTCTCTGTGCTCCATTCCATTCCACTCCCGATCACTCCCAAAGTCAGGGTCCACGGACAGCCTCCAGTATAACAATCCCAGACCATCGTAGTCAAAGCCTTCCGTGGGGCTGTCATCCGCTGTCCACGGGGACACTTGGGCTACATACCACCGGAGGGCTCTGTAGCTCTCGTCCAACCGCATTTCTGCACGGATCAGCCTGCTTAACTCGGCTGTCCACTCCTGGTTCGGCTGTTCCCCTAATAACAGCATTCGCACTTCCTACTGCGACCAGTACCTTACATGGATGGAGGGGAGAACTTTTCCCTGGTTTCGCTGCTCACAGGCTAGCGCTTCCTTCCAGAGTTCGCAGCGGATAGAATCAAAACAATCCTAGCAGGACCTGCTCTGATACTGGTCCTCTGTGCTGTATCTGCATCTCTCGCAACCTCCTTCTGAATTCCTCTTCCACAGTGGCTGGTATCTGTACCTCTCCTCTCCTGCTATCTGGACCTTGGATCCAGGTGATGGTTTGGAGGTGTTCACGGCAAGGAAGCACGATCCCACCATTCCCTCTACGGCTCTCAAGTAAGTCTTTCAGCATGAGGCTGCTTAGCTGGCCATTCACTGTGGTGGTTTGGAGTGTCCCAGTAACTGGAGAGCAAATCTCACTGCTGCCAACCAATGTAACGAGCCCATTGCTCGCTCGATTCCACTCTCCCGACACTCCTCTGCAGCTATAGAATCAGATTGCAGATCGCAACATCTGATGGTTCGGTCATCCGATGCTCCGGGACTAGAACTACAGCTACGTGCCGTTCTAATCCAGTTGTGTAGCTCAGAACAAACACCAGGCAGGCTGTATGTAAGTTCAACCAGGAATCTCTTTTATTGAAAAATACAGGCTCTTTTATACAGTAAAAGAGGAGGTGCATACCTCCGGCTCATATTACTCTGAACATACACCTGTGACCAGAAACCTAATTAACATGGGCTAATTAACTAATCCCTTTAGACAGCCTAGGTGACTCAGACATGACCTTTAGGCCAGACTGGCCGTCTTGTAGCTCAGAAAACCCAATCAACATTATCACAATAGCAGAGTTAATTAACACAAACAACAATGGGGATCTAATGACTCTTAGATCCCATACTAGACTTATTTACAATAAACACATTCTAACAGTATTTGTCCCAGCATTATGAATCAGCCACTATTTCTAATATGGCAAATCCAGGGTCCCCAGAGTGTTAGGTACCTGGTAGTTGAGCCCGACTGGTGGAAGGAGACCTCTCTTAAGCCCTGATTCAGAAGCCACTGGAGTGGGGACAGTAGTCTACTGAGCACAGTGGGTAGGAGTGCCTGATGCGGTTTCTTGCGATGGCCAGCGCAGGAGCTGATGAGACTTCCTTCAGGGAGGCTGTATAGCGGATGCAGGTAGGCAGAAGCGGATCCGTTAGCAGGCAGGAGAAGGATGTTGCAGCAGCAGAACCTGGAGCTGGAAGAGCAGGTGGTGAGCAGCGTCACAGGACACAAGCAAAGCAGAGTCAAACAGTCCGTATCAGCAGGAGATCAGGCAGGTATATGGCAGAAGGGATGATCACAGAATAGTCAGGCAGGCAGGTAATCGGCAACAGGTAACAGGATACAGCAAGGTCAGGCAGGCCGGGTCGGGTAGGAGATAGCAGAATAGTCAGACGGAGCCGGGTCAATTCACAATAGTAACAACAGGCAGATTACAGAACTCAGGTGCAGAGCTGCAGACGAACAGCACCTGATGGAAGTAACTGACATCTATTTAAAGGGACTTTAAACAAACAGCGCTAGCGCGAACGGGCGCGTGCACGGGCGCGCGCGCGCTCGCGCGAACGGGCGCGCGCGGAAGCGCACCAGCACCCCCCAGTGGGGAATTTGGCTGAATTGCTCTGGAAAAGCCTCTCGTGCACCTGCGTGCACGTATGTTAGCCCGATGACCACCAACACGTCCCTGACATTGCCCCCTCCCAACGGGCAGCCTCCGGATGCCCAGATAACTCCTCTTCTCAGGATGAGCAGAGAAATAGGCCTGGATCAAACGTTCAGCGTGAATATTGTTATTGGGTTCCCATGAATTGTTCTCCGGACCATACCCCTTCCATTTGATCAAGAACTGTACCTGCCCCAATCTCTTTCTGCAATCGAGGATAGCCTCCACCTCATATTCCTCGTTTCCGTCCACCAAGACAGGTTCGGGGACCCTGGTGCCCCTATTAGGGAAGGGATCGGTTACAGCAGGCTTCAATAATGACACATGGAACACAGGATGGATTTTAAGTGAGTCAGGTAAACACAGTTCATAAGACACCTCATTAACCTTCTTTTTCACCGGAAAAGGTCCAATAAACTTAGGAGCAAGCTTCTTGGAAGGACAAGCTAGTTTAATATTATTGGTAGACAGCCATACCTTATCACCAATCTGCAGGTCTAGATCTCCTCTTCTCTTTTGATCGAAGAACCTCTTACTGTCTGCTTGTGCCTTGGATATCGCTTCCTGTAGCATCCGGTTGTTGTGACTGAGAAACTGTACTGTGTCCTGGACCGCTGGAACTGGGGATTCTGGAAGAAAATCTGGTAAGAAAGACACATGAAAACCATAATTGGCAAAAAACGGGGACTGACCCGTGGCAGAGTGGCTAGAATTATTGTAAGCGAATTCTGCTAGAGGTAGTAGGGACACCCAGTCATCTTGTACAAATGAGGTAAAGCATCTAATGTACTGCTCTAGCGTTTGATTTGTCCGTTCAGTTTGCCCATTTGTTTGGGGGTGATACGCTGAAGACAAGGCCAATTCAATTTTCAGTATTTCACATAGGGCTTTCCAGAAACGTGACGTAAACTGCACCCCCCTATCGGATACTATATTTGCAGGAACTCCGTGCAGCCTGACGATCTCCTTGATGAATACACGGGCAGTCTCTACAGCAGAAGGTGTCCCCTTTAAGGGCAAAAAGTGGGCCATTTTGGACAGACGATCGACAACTACGAAGATCGCCGAACACCCTTCTGAGCATGGTAATTCGACAATAAAGTCCATTGCTATCATCCTCCAGGGCCTATCTGGTATGGGTAACGGCCTCAACAGTCCCCAAGCTCGGTTCCTAGAGGTTTTATTTTGAATGCAAACAGGACAGGAGCTAACATACTTTTTGCAGAATTCTTTCATGTTAGGCCACCAGAACGTGCGTTGCACGAGTTCAAGGGTCTTACGGACCCCAAAATGTCCTGCAAGTGGATGATCATGCAACAAGCTTAGCACCTTGACTCGGATGTCTTCTGGCACAAATATCTGACTTCCTTTCCATAATAACCCATCTCGAGGTACTACAGCAAGTCCTTGAAGGCTTGAAGGTTCTGGTGATGCTTGTCTGATCAAGGACAGGATGTCCGTCTGAAGGAGTAGGAAATTATTTGCTGGCAGGATGGTGTCAGGTACAGAAGGTTCCTTGGGATGGTCAAACATGCGCGACAGCGCGTCTGGTTTTACGTTCTTGGTTCCTGGCCGATAGGTAATATGAAAACAGAAACGTGTGAAAAATAAGGCCCACCGGGCTTGTCGAGGTTTCAGTCTTCTAGCAGATCTTAAATATTCGAGGTTCTTGTGATCCGTATATATTAGAACTGGATGGACCGCACCCTCCAACAAATACCTCCACTCTTCTAGTGCTGCCTTAATGGCCAGTAACTCTCGATCACCCACATCATAATTTCGCTCAGCCGGCGAGAGTTTCCTGGAGAAAAAACCCACAGGGTGCATCAGATCCTTGTTCCCCTGTCGCTGAGAGATGACTGCACCCACGGCCACTTTAGAAGCATCCACCTCCAGAATAAAAGGTAGGGATGGGTCAGGATGGCTGAGAATTGGAGCTGAGGTGAACCGTCTTTTTAATTCTTCAAAGGCCTCCTGAGCCTCAGAGCTCCAGTGAAAACGACAGTTCTGCTTGGTTAGCTGCGTAATAGGTGAAATGATGGCAGAGAATCCTTTAATAAATTTTCTGTAGAAATTTGCGAATCCGACAAAGCGCTGTACGCCCTTCTTGTCCAGAGGGGCTGGCCAATCTAGCACAGCGGACACTTTTTGAGGATCCATTTTAATGCCGGTAGGAGAGATCACTAGCCCCAAAAACTGAATGTCCCTTTGTTCAAATTCGCATTTTTCTGCTTTGGCATACAGTCCGTGTAAACGAAGACAGCTCAAGACCTTGCGAACATGTTCTCGATGTTGGTTAAGGGAATTAGAGAAGATCAAAATATCATCCAAGTAAACTATCATAAAGATGTCCAGGAAATCTCTGAATATATCGTTGACCAGATGCTGGAATGTGGCAGGGGCATTGCATAGGCCGAATGGCATGACCAAGTACTCGTAGTGCCCGAAACGGGTCCGGAAAGCCGTCTTCCATTCATCCCCGGCCCGAATGCGGACCAGGTTGTAGGCCCCTCTTAAATCCAACTTGGTGAAGATAACAGCAGACCTCAACTTCTGAAATAGTTCAGGTATCAGGGGCAACGGGTAGCGGTTTTTGACTGTGATCTTATTTAAGTCCCGATAGTCCACACATGGACGAAGAGTCTGATCTTTTTTGGCAACAAAGAATATACCAGCTCCAGCTGGGGAGGTAGAAGGTCGAATAAAGCCCTTTTCGAGGTTTTCATTAATGTATAGCTTAAGAGCCTCTTGTTCCTTCTCAGATAATGGAAAGATGCGCCCGAAGGGAATCTCAGCCCCAGGAAGCAACTCAATTGGGCAATCATAGGGGCGATGGGGTGGCAGGGAGTCCGCTCCCTTCTTGCTGAAAACATCTGCAAATTCGTGATAAACTTCTGGTATGGTTTGGAGGTGATCTGGATCTACATCCATGCAGAGTAAGGTGGCAGCTGGTTTGGAGGGTTCAGGTAAACAATGTCTCTGACAATAGGGAGATAGAAACTTGATTTCACCGGTAGACCAATTAACGTGGGGATTATGGGCCTGAAGCCAAGGCATGCCCAAAATGATCGGAAACAGAGGAGAGGAGATAACGTCCAGAATCAGGAACTCTTTATGCTGAGCTGAACAGGTGACAAGCAGTGGAAGGGTTTCCTGAGAGACTTGTCCTGATTTTATGTGGGACCCATCGGCCAGAAAAACGGAAAGTCTGTGTGTTTTGTCTTTCAGAGGAAGATTCTGTTGAGCAGCAAAGGCAGAGTCAATAAAGCAGCTGCAAGCCCCAGAATCAATGATGGCGTTGATCCGGATTGTTCTTCCCTGGAGCTGTAACGAGAGAGGGAGAGCAAGTTGAGTGGCATTGGCGGTTAATGCTGAAAGACTGGCCGGGGTAGAGGAAACACACTTACTGGTCTTGACCGGGCAGTTGTTCACATAGTGACCTGTCCCACCACAGTAGAGGCAGAGGTTCAGCTGACGTCTACGTGCCCGCTCTTCAGGAGATAGAGTAGAACGCAGTAGTCCTAACTGCATCGCTTCCGAAACATCAGGTGTTGGAGTGGCCGGGTTGGAGCAGGTAGAAGGTAGGTATCGGGAAGAAGGCATTGGAACTTTTGCAGTCATCCACATGGGGCGCGTTTGCTGGGAGGAGCGTTCAGATCGGCGTTCACGAAGGCGCCGATCGATCTGGATGGTTAAAGCAATAAGTTCCTCAAGGGTATCCGGCATTCCTACCCGTGCGAGCTCATCCTTGAGGCTCTCTGATAACCCCATACGGAATTGATGGCGTAATGCCGCATTATTCCATTGTGTGTCCGCGCTCCAGCGTCGAAAGTCCGTGACATAGTCCTCGGCCGGTCTGCAGCCTTGCTGGAGCGCGAACAAAGCTGACTCAACGGTGGCAGTACGCTGCGGGTCATCATACAATTGGGCCATGGCCTCAAAGAAAGAGGACAGGGACTGGATCTGTGCTGAGTTGTTTTCCAGCAGGCGATGAGCCCAGGTTTGCGGCTCTCCTTGCAGAAGGGATATCACAAACCCTACTTAAGTAGCCTCCAAAGAAAAAGTCCGTGGCTGTAAGGCAAAATATAACTGACAGGCACTGCGGAAGGCCAGGAACTTCGTGCGGTCCCCAGAGAACCTCTCAGGGATGGGAACCCTTGGTTCGGGTGGAAGCATAACCACAGAGGGAGATACAGTGGCTTGAGCTGGAGCTGCTGCTGGAGCAGGAGATGCGCCTCCTGGGCTACTGAGGTTCAGAACTTGACCTTCCAGTCTGGTATAACTGTCTTGCAAAGTCTGTACGGCTTGCGTGAGTGCGGCTAAGTGCGTACAGATTTCCTTGATAGGAGAGGCCTCTCCTGCGGGCTCAGACATGGCTGTTCGTACTGTTAGGTACCTGGTAGTTGAGCCCGACTGGTGGAAGGAGACCTCTCTTAAGCCCTGGTTCAGAAGCCACTGGAGTGGGGACAGTAGTCTACTGAGCACAGTGGGTAGGAGTGCCTGATGCGGTTTCTTGCGATGGCCAGCGCAGGAGCTGATGAGACTTCCTTCAGGGAGGCTGTATAGCGGATGCAGGTAGGCAGAAGCGGATCCGTTAGCAGGCAGGAGAAGGATGTTGCAGCAGCAGAACCTGGAGCTGGAAGAGCAGGTGGTGAGCAGCGTCACAGGACACAAGCAAAGCAGAGTCAAACAGTCCGTATCAGCAGGAGATCAGGCAGGTATATGGCAGAAGGGATGATCACAGAATAGTCAGGCAGGCAGGTAATCGGCAACAGGTAACAGGATACAGCAAGGTCAGGCAGGCCGGGTCGGGTAGGAGATAGCAGAATAGTCAGACGGAGCCGGGTCAATTCACAATAGTAACAACAGGCAGATTACAGAACTCAGGTGCAGAGCTGCAGACGAACAGCACCTGATGGAAGTAACTGACATCTATTTAAAGGGACTTTGGCGCCAAACAGCGCTAGCGTGCACGGGCGCGAAGGCGTGAACGGGCGCGCGCGGAAGCGCACCAGCGCCCCCCCAGTGGGGAATTTGGCTGAATTGCTCTGGAAAAGATTCTCGTGCACCTGCGTGCACGTATGTTAGCCCGATGACCACCAATCCAGGGTCCCCAGAGTCTGTGTGTCCTGGGGGACCAGGACCCGAATCCACAGTAATACCACCTCAAGGGTCCCCAGGCATACAGCTCACAAAGAGCACCGTTCCCCCAAATGTCAGGGCCCACGATCGATCGGCAAGAGGCTAGCATTCAGTCCCCTCCAAAAGTCTCTCTCCCGACTAGGTCTGTCACACAGACGACACCATACTTTACCTGGCGGACCAGGGACCATCACTGCAGGCTGCATTAGAGATCATTGAGAAGATGGGAAATTTCTCTGGGTTGCGCATAAATTGGGATAAATCCCAGATCCTTCCCATAGACCATTTTCCCCCACCCTCCATATACCCAGACTTGCCGTTAGCTAGAGTAAACTCAATTAAATATCTGGGGGTGCTGGTCACGAATAACTTCAGGGTCTACATCACCCTTAATGTGGAACCTTTATTCTCCCTAATCAAATTCAAAACACAGGCCTGGTCCAAACTACCTCTGGGAGTTATGGGACGCATAAATGTCATTAAGATGATCCTACTACCTAAGATCCTCAACGTGGTATGGCATGCACCCTTATATATTCCCCTAAACGTCTTTAAAAAGATGGATGCTATCCTAAATTCATTTGTATGGGGGTATGGTAGACTTAAGTTGGCCTGGCACGTCCTTAAAAATCCCATGTCCATGGGGGGAACCTCCCTCCCAGACTTGCAGGAATACTATCTAGCCTCTCAAGTATCCCATATGTATTATTTTACCATGACTGAACTAAAGAGATATAGAGCCCTGGTATGTGACAGTCCTGGGAATCCACTGTTTACCCCTATCCAGGCCATACTTCGTGGAAGACAGACACGTAGAAGATCTTCCCAATATAACGAAAGAATGCTTTCACACCACCAAAGAATCTGGGAAATAACACTGAAAAAACTAAAATTGGGTCAAATTCACTCCCACACCCCTCTGTGGCTTAATAATCACATGCCAGAACTATATAACATACCAGACCCTGCCATATGGGCCGCATATGGGGTGCTTTACCTGCACCAAGTACTAACCACTACAGGGCTTAAAACGTTTCAATCACTCAAAGTCAAATTCTCTCTCCCACACCACTTATTGTTTAGGTACTTGCAACTTCGCCATGCTATACGGTCCCAGTTTAGGAATCTTGCTGCTACACTGGATCGCCCCCCAATGCTGGATATACTTCTGGCCACAGAACCCAGTAAACTTATATCCAATTTGTACTCTACAATTAGGCTCCCAAGGGTGGTGACAGTGATTCAGAGGGCTAAAACGAGATGGGAACAGCATATTGGGGACATCAGTGACTCAGATTGGGACGAAATTTTAGATAATGTCAAGACAGCATCTCCCAAACTATTAGACAGGTTGACACAACTATATATTGTGCATCAAGCCTACCCAACACCACAAAGGTTGGCCAAATTTCAACCTACCTGCAGTCTGACATGTCCCTTGTGCACCTATAATCCAGGCACGTTCTACCAGTGATGGGAGTAAGTCACACATGTGCAAGTCACAAGCAAGTCTCAAGTCTTAACCTTCAAGTCACAAGCAAGTCCCAAGTTACTGTGGCGAAAAGCAAGCAAGCAAGTCAAGTCGAGTCCCTGCTAGAAGTCAAGTCAAGTCATTTATTTTGGTCAAGTCACAAATTAAGTCAAAATACTGATCTACCCCGAAGCCGGGACTTGGGGGGAGCTTTCTTGTGTGGGGGGGGACGGCTTTTGCCTAGGCCAAGACACAGCACTGGTGGTGCCAAGTCATTGCAAGTCAAATAGCCCAAGTCAAAGTCAAGTCGCAAGTCATTAGTGACAAGTCAAAGTCAAGTCGAGTCATTTATTTAATTTTGTCAAGCAAGTTGCAAGTCCTCAAACAGGTGACTCGAGTCTGACTCGAGTCAAGTCACATGACTCGAGTCCCCCACCTCTGCGTTCTACCACTTGGCGTGGGACTGTCCCATTTTACAAACTTACTGGACACAAGTGATCCACTTTCTTCATGATAAAATGGGATCCCCAGTGGTACAGGACCCTAAGCTGTGTCTGCTGGGCCTATTGCCAGTTGTACACCACCAGAAGTGTAGTAGAAACTGTATACACTGTATTAGATACTGTGTACACCACCTACACTGTATTAGAAACTGTACTACGGCTGCACTGTATTGTGTACTGTGTACACCACCAGAAGTGTAGTAGAAACTGTAAACACAGTATTAGATACTGTGTACACTGCCTGCACTGTATTAGCAACTGTACAAAGGCTGCACTGTATTGTATACTGTGTACACCACCAGAAGTGTAGTAGAAACTGTACACACTGTATTAGATACTGTGTACACCACCTGCACTGTATTAGAAACTGTACTACGGATGCACTGTATTGTGTACACAGCCAGAAGTGTAGTAGAAACTGCACACACTGTATTAGATGCTGTGTACACTGCCTGCACTGTATTAGAAACTGTACTATGGCTGCACTGTATTGTTTACAGTGTACACCACCAGAAGTGTAGTAGAAACTGTACACACTGTATTAGATACTGTGTATACCGCCTGCACTGTATTAGAAACTGTACTACAGCTGCACTGTATTGTACTGTGTACACCACCAGAAGTGTAGTAGAAACTGTACCCACTGTATTAGATACTGTGTACACCACCTGCACTGTATTAGCAACTATACAATGGCTGCACTGTATTGTATTCTGTGTACATCACCAGAAATGTAGTAGAAACTGTACACACTGTATTAGATACTGGGGTAGATTTACTAAAAGTGGAGTGCTCAGAATCTGGTGCAGCTGTGCATGGTAGCCAATCAGCTTCTAACCACAACTTGTTCAATTAAGCTTTCGCAATAAAACCTGGAAACTGGTTTCTATTCAGAGTTGCACCAGATTTTGCCCTCACCAGCTTTAGTAAATAACCCCCACTGTGTACACCACCAGAAAAGTAGTAGAAACTGTACTATGGCTGCACTGTATTGTGTACTGTGTACACCACCAGAAGTGTAGTAGAAACTGTACACACTGTATTAGATACTGTGTACACTGCCTGCACTGTATTAGAAACAGTACACCACAGAATGCACTGTAGATATAGGCTACACTGGATGCAGAGTATATATACAGTGCATTATGGAACGTCCCGCTGCATTCAAATTTTCCGCGAACGCCCCATAATGCTCTTCGGCAAACGGGTGAACACCCGATGTTCGAGTCAAACTTATGTTCGACCCAAACATCGATCTCATCCCTAATAGGGTTGAAATTCTGAAATGCCTCACTTAGGCGGACACCTTCTCCAACGCTCCTCTCTTGACCAACAGAAGACTCAAAACGACGATTTCCACCACACTGTAACCTACTGAAGTCAAGAAAAACATTCAATAAAATCCTTCCAGATGAAAAGAAATGATTGAACACCCTCAAAGCTAAGCAGCCTCGAAGTCCTGCAGAGATTCCACATCCCAAAAAAACTTAATAAGTGATATCGGCATCAGGGGCTTCATAGCTGGTAATCCAGGACTGATTCATTTTTATAAAAGTCAAATGGTCCACGGAGTCTGTGGACAGATGCGTTCTGTGATCAGTAACGAAACCTCCTGCAGCACTAAATGCCCATTCTGAAAGCACGCTGGATGCAGGGCAGCCCAACAACTCAATAGCATACTGGGCAAGTTCTGGCCAGTGGTCTGTTCTCATGAGACAGTAAGTCAGTGGATCATCAGCTGGAAAGCTCTCCATCTCTGTTTTGGCCCCGAGGTAATCGTCCACCGTGTGATACAGACGCTGCCGATGGGATGTGGAAGCTGACAGCCCTGGGCAGCGAGGACTAAAACAATTCCAAAATGCCTCACTTAGGCGGACGCTTTCTCCAAGGCTCCTCTCTTGACCAACAGAAGACTCAAAACGACATTTTCCACCACACTATAACCTACTGGAGTCAGGAAAAACGTTCAATAAAATTCTCTTTAACGTGTCCTCAAGAGATTTTATCTTCTGCACTCTCGGTGGGGACGGATGAGTTCTGAGACCTTCCACTTATAACGGTGGTCAAGGAGGGTTGCCAACCAGTAATCATCCTTCTCCTTTATGCCACATATTCTTGGGTCCTTTCGCAGGCTTTGAAGCATGAGGTTGCCCATGCGCTTCAAATTTGCCGAAGGCACCCTGCCTTTGGCCAATTATGTCTCTCTTAGTAGAGCGTGCTGCGATTGGCCAAAGCATGCAGGCCAGGTGCATGCTTTGGCCAATCATCATACAGCAATGCACTGCGATCGCTCGGTTCTCAGCCTAAAGCCTTGTACACACGATCGGATTGTTGGCCAACAAAATCGTGGACTTTTGTCCAAATGGCGTTGGCCCAAACTTGTCTTGCATACACACGGTCACACAATTGTTGGCCAACAATTACGAAAGTAGTGATGTACTAGATGTACTATGTGGTTTTTCAGTTCTTTAGCACCACCCTTTGGGTTCCTTCTGCTAATTTCGTGTTAGTAGAAGTTTGGTGAGTGTTGACTCGTGCTTTTCATTTCGCACTTTTCATTTGACACTTTTCAGTTTGTTTCTGAACGGCCGTTCATCAATCAGACATGTTGCGGAATCGGAGGAGATAACATGTTATTTATTATTGGCCTTGATATCACTAGAAAAAAAAAGCCTTTGAAATTTGATTTTGCAATAACTCCATCAGTATCACCAGCAAAGAAGCTTTATTATTATCCCATGAAAGAAGAAGAGAATTGTGCGCTGCATTTGGAGATTTCATAATTTGCCACGTCACAAATGTTAATTCTCCATTAGGAACGCTAGTTTACAAGACCAACCGCTTCTGGCTCATCCTTGCTTCCGAGCATGCGTGTTTGTACTTTGGACTTTTGTCTGACAGACTTGTGTACACACGCTCGGAAAATTTGACAACACACATTTGTCCGTGGAAAATTTGAAAACTTGCTAGCCAACATTTGTTGGCGGAAAGTCCGACAACAATTGTCCGATGGAGCATACACATGGTTGGATTTACCGACAACAGCCTGTCATTGAACATTTCCCGACAGAAAGTCAAATCGTGTGTATGGGGCTTTTGAGCCGGCAGGAGACAGATGCGGCATCCACCTAGGTAAGTATGATTCTGAAAGAAAAATCACTAACTTCTCTTTTAAAGTAAACTTGTCACATTCTTAACATAATCGATCTGACTTACTGAATAATAGGAGGCACCAGGAGTTGCCAGTTTGTACCCTTTTTATAGTCCTTGAAGCTCCACAGGATGCCTAATATAAAAAATTCTCACTATGTGCTTCTAATTTGGAAATCTGGTGTGCCTGTCCTTCAGTCCTCCTTCTACTTGGCAGAGAGATGTGGGAGACATGCCAAACATCTACGTTAAAGCAGTATTAAACCCCAAAGCAAGCATTTATTATATTGGAACCTGCCAATTCTTAGATGTGATATCTGCATTTGTTTTCTTTTTTTAGGCTTCCTTTCTTTTTTTTTCATCCAGTGATCCAATAAGTCTGTTATTTTTCAAAAGAACAATTTCTCTTCCAGATGTATCAGCTTGGACTGGTATTTATGAGGATGGGACTAACCATTCAACACTATTAGGGTGCTTAACCACTTCAGCCCCGGAAGGATTTGCCCCTTTAATGACCAGGTCACTTTATATGATACAGCACTGCATCGCTTTAACTGACAATTGCGTGGTTGTGCGACGCTGTACCCAAAGAAAATTGACGTCCTTTTTTTCCCACAAATAGAGCTTTCTTTTGGTGGTATTTGATCACCTCTGTGTTTTTTATTTTTTGAGCTATAAACAAACAAATAGCGACAATTTTTTAAAACTTTTTGATATAATACATATCCAAAAAAAAAGCACATTTATTCATCAGTTAAGGCCGATATATATTCTTTTACATATTTTTGGTAAAAAAAAATCACAATAGGCGTATATTGATATTGGTTTGCACAAAAGTTATCGCGTCTACAAACTATGGGATAGCTTTAGGGACTTTTATTTATTTTTTATTGTTTTTACTGGTAATGGCGACGAACTGTGATTTTTCACGGGACTGCGACATTGCGGCAGACAAATCTGAGCCCAAATTACACTTTTTGGGGAGCAGTGACATTATTTACATTGATCAGTGCTATAAAAATTCACTGATCAATGTAAAAAAGACACTGGCAGGGAGGGGGTTAACACTAGGGGGCGATCAAGGGGTTAAGTGTGTTCCCTAGGTGTGTTTTAACTGTAGGGGGGATGGGCTCACTGGGACATGACAGAGATCACTGTTCCCGATCACTGGGAACAGAAGATCTCTGACATGTCCCCTGTCAGAATGGGGATCCGCCTTGTTTACATCGGCAGATCCCCGTTCTGCCTCTGTACTAGGTGTTTGCGGGTCGCCAGCGGACATTGAGTCCGCCTGACCCGCAGGCACGCTCCCGTAGCGTGAGCAAGAGCGCCCTACTGCCGGTACGCACCTGCCCGCAACTGCCCCTGCGCAAGACGCCTTACAGGTACAGCGATTCGCTCAGCTCTGACAACCTGCCACAGTATATCTGCATGAGCTGGTCAGCAAGTGGTAAAATGATCAGCCTTTATTTATTTATGTATAACCTTTATCACAAACGGAAAAAAAAACTGTTCGATGTAACCAATTATAAAGTGTGAGCTGGAGTTTAATGATTTGTGCATGTAAGTACATTTTTGGTTTGGGGTTTAATACCTCTTTAAAGATGTTAGATTCAACATACAGTACACCACATATACTGAGTGCCCTGGGCATGCACACATAACATAAGAAAGGTGCATGCAGACACCTCTTGAGCCTTATGTAAAATGTTTGTTTAGCTTGGTTATGTTTAGCATGTAATGTTTTCCTTATCTTAATTTGAACAGTTTGGTTTGGTTTTCTAAAGTTTCACAGTAATTTGTGGGTACTTTGCTTCTTTATTTCTTACACAAGCTTGATTTGTGATATAGTATATTTTCACAGGAGGACTATCTGGCATGGGAGGCAAGCACATCCAAATGACCCTTTCACAGTAGGAAAATCTTTTACGTGGGCTAAAAGAAGTGAACCCGTGATTGGTGGCTATGTGAAGTGTAGGGGTAATCGAACAGTAAAGATACTTTTCACAGTCACACCTTATTTTCCTTAATTTGTTGCCATGAAAATGCTGAAAGGTGACTAGAGAAAATGTTAACACTTAAAATCTGTTTGTTTCCAGTTAGGTAGCCTACAACAGCAGATTCTACTGCTATTGCCGCCTAAGGAAAGATCATTTTTTTACCTAGGTATTATGCAACCTATAGTGCACAGTGACTAGAACAAACAGATCGCAGGTATAGATGTGTATAGGAGGTCACACATAGCAGATTGTGACTGTCAGGATCTGTATTGATTGATTTTATAGTCATATAGTCACTTTATGACATCTGCTTAATAACTATTGGAAACTTGTTTTGCAGCTAAGCTTTGTGTTAAATTCCATGATGTGTTTTTTCTTTTACATATATCATCTGCGTTGCATGTATGTATATATATATATATATATATATATATATATATATATATATATATATACACTGTAGCTCTCTTACAAAATTCAGTCTTCAAAGTCAAAGACTACATAAAAGACATGTTGGTTTATGAAAGTCTATGAGTTTTTTAAACTGTTTATATTACCATAATTATCCCATTGAGGCTTAGTTCAGGCACATGGAAGTCCTTGCTACTTTTATAAGAAGCGATCTGTGATGATAGGTCGCCTCCTCACCGCCTGTTTTAGTCCTGCAAATGCTCCAACATCACCTCAGTTGATTCAGTTGATATTTGTTGTAGTTGATCATGGCTAGGTTATCTACTACACGTCCACTTAAAATCCTCACCCACAATGTCCAAGGCCTAAATTCACCTTTTAAACGCCACAAGGCTTTCCAACCTTATCGTTCACCTAACGCTGATATACTGCTCTTACAGGAAACACATTTTTTAAACTCTTGTGGATAATTCTACATAAAAGGTTGGCTAGTATTCTTTGTGACAAACAGGCCAAGTTTGACAAGACCTGGAACCCCTGGTTACATCACCTACAATCCATCCAGTAGGCTTGGAGGAAGGGAGGGGCGGGACCTGGGCCGAGGGAGGGCAACTCCCTAAACTCTTTGCTCTCTTATTTTCTTACCTTACCTTACCAATTTCGTTTTCCTTTTTCTTTCTCCTCTCATCTTTACTTCTCTGTTACTCTCATAGCATTTTCTTTTTCTTTGCAAGCTTCTAGTCTCTCCATATGTGTGGAACAGAGTTTTTTTGAATAGACATTCTGCCCATCTACATCCTACTTGCTAACTGATTACTTGTTTGGGCATATAGAAAGTTAGAATGTTGCAGGCTATTGTGATGACCACTAATGCCGCGTACACATGATCGGACTTTACGGCACACTTGGTCCAGCGTACCGGATTTCGTCGGACAATTCGATCGTGTGTGGGCTCCAGCGGACTTTGTTTTCTCAAAAGTTTGAGGGACTTATGCCGCGTACACACGAGCGGACTTTCTATCCTACTTGGTCCGGCACACTTTCCGACGGACTTTGTCCGCCAGGTGCGCCGGACTTTAAAACGAACGGACTTGCCCACACACGCCGGGATTTTCCGGCGGGCTAAGTCCGCCCGTCTTTCCGACGGACTTTCGCCGGAGTTCCGGCGGACTTTCAGAATGAACGGACTTGCCCACACACGGACAAGTCCGTTCATTTTGAACGTGACTCAGGTGCGACGGGACTAGAGAAGGATGTCAATCTTGCCGCTTTTATCGGCGAGATTGACACCTTGCTAGCCCCGTCGCGGGGCATACCAGGCCCTTAGGTCTGGTATGGATTATAAAGGGGAACCCCGCTACGCCGAAAAAACGGCGTGGGGTCCCCCTAAAATCCATACCAGACCCCGATCCGAGCACGCAGCCTGGCCGGTCAGGAAAGGGGGTGGGGACGAGCGAGCGCCCCCCCCCCCCTCCTGAACCGTACCAGGCCGCATGCCCTCAACATGGGGGGTGGGTGCTTTGGGGGAGGGGGGCGCCCTGCGCCCCCCCCCCCCCAAAGCACCTTGTCCCCATGTTGATGAGGACAAGGGCCTCTTCCCGACAACCCTGGCCGTTGGTTGTCGGGGTCTGCGGGCGGGGGCTTATCGGAATCTGGGAGCTCCCTTTAATAAGGGGGCCCCCAGATCCCGGCCCCCCACCCTATGTAAATGAGTATGGGGTACATGGTACCCCTACCCATTTACCTAGGAAAAAAGTGTAAGTAATAAAACACACTACACAGGTTTTTAAAATATTTTATTAAACAGCTCCGGGGGGGGGGATCTTCCTCCGGCTTCGGGGGTCTTCTTCCGGCTTCGGGGGTCCCTCCGCTTCATCTTCTCCCGGCGTCCGGTTGGTTCTTCTCCGCTCTCCGGCCTCTTCTCCCGGTGTCGCAGGTCTTCGGCCGGCCCCTCCGCTCTCTTCATGTAGCTCTATTGCGAGCGGAGGTCCGGACTTCTGGGCTTCTTGGCTTCTTGGCTTCTCTTCTCTTCTCTTCCCCCAGATGTTGACACGACGCTCTCTCCGGCTGGACTGGTCTCTGAGGGCTGCGTTGTGACTTATATAGGCGGAGACCCCGCCCCCATATGATGTCACAGTCCTTGGGCATGCTGGGACTGTGACGTTTTAGGGGGCGTGGTCGACCACGCCCCCTAAAACGTCACAGTCCCAGCATGCCCAAGGACTGTGACATCATATGGGGGCGGGGTCTCCGCCTATATAAGTCACAACGCAGCCCTCAGAGACCAGTCCAGCCGGAGAGAGCGTCGTGTCAACATCTGGGGGAAGAGAAGAGAAGAGAAGCCAAGAAGCCAAGAAGCCCAGAAGTCCGGACCTCCGCTCGCAATAGAGCTACATGAAGAGAGCGGAGGGGCCGGCCGAAGACCTGCGACACCGGGAGAAGAGGCCGGAGAGCGGAGAAGAACCAACCGGACGCCGGGAGAAGATGAAGCGGAGGGACCCCCGAAGCCGGAAGAAGACCCCCGAAGCCGGAGGAAGATCCCCCCCCCGGAGCTGTTTAATAAAATATTTTAAAAACCTGTGTAGTGTGTTTTATTACTTACACTTTTTTCCTAGGTAAATGGGTAGGGGTACCATGTACCCCATACTCATTTACATAGGGTGGGGGGCCGGGATCTGGGGGCCCCCTTATTAAAGGGGGCTCCCAGATTCCGATAAGCCCCCGCCCGCAGACCCCGACAACCAACGGCCAGGGTTGTCGGGAAGAGGCCCTTGTCCTCATCAACATGGGGACAAGGTGCTTTGGGGGGGGGGGGCGCAGGGCGCCCCCCTCCCCCAAAGCACCCACCCCCCATGTTGAGGGCATGCGGCCTGGTACGGTTCAGGAGGGGGGGGGGGGCGCTCGCTCGTCCCCACCCCCTTTCCTGACCGGCCAGGCTGCGTGCTCGGATCGGGGTCTGGTATGGATTTTAGGGGGACCCCACGCCGTTTTTTCGGCGTAGCGGGGTTCCCCTTTATAATCCATACCAGACCTAAGGGCCTGGTATGCCCCGCGCTCGCCGCAATAGGAAGATTTGTTTTTCCTATTGCAGCGAGCGCGAGATGCAATACCATCCCCTCGTGTCGCATTTGGTCCGTCGGACCAGCCTACACACGAGCGGGCTTTCCGTCGGACCAGCACACACACGAGCGGACTTTCCGCCCGAAACTGAGTCCGACGGAAAGATTTCAAACATGTTTAAAATCTAGGTCCTGCGGGCTTTTGGGAAGAAGTCCGCCGGAAAAGTCCGCCGCCGCCCACACACGGGCGGATTGTCCGGCACACTCTGGTCCGCCGGACCAAGTATGCCGGAAAGTCCGACCGTGTGTACGCGGCATTAGATTTGAAACATGTTTCAAATCTATCCGACGGACTCGAGTCCGTCGAACAGTCCGCTCGTCTGTATGCTAGTCCGACGGACAAAAACCGACGCTAGGGCAGCTATTGGCTACTGGCTATGAACTTCCTTGTTTTAGTCCAATCGTACGTCATCACGTACGAATCCATCGGACTTTGGTTGATCGTGTGTAGGCAAGTCCGTTCATTCGGAAAGTCCGTCGTAAAGTCCGCTGGGCAAAGTATGCCGTAAAGTCCGGTCGTGTGTACGCGGCATAACTCTCATTACCTTGGGGATGTTGAGACCCGGGGGCTTTGAAATGTGTTAGCTTACTCTTTATTGAATGTATATAGAGTATGGGCTTGAAGAATTCCAATCTATGATCCCTTCCTCTCTCAACCTGTGTAATGAAAGCCTTTCTACATGATCATGATCATTTGTATCTTTATTCTTTTTAAAACAATAAAAATATTGTAAAAGAAATAATCTATAAAAAATGGAGTCAGGTGAAGGGAGTGCATAGAGAAGTAGCAAGAATAGCAGTGACCAGTGTTACTCTGTGGTCAATGGTTAATAATATATATTGATTTTCCATTCCTGCAGCAGAGAAAAGGCCTGTTAATTACTGCTACTATACAGTCATTAATAGTAATAGTATTTGTAGTTGTATAAACAGCATGTCAGTAGTATTCCCATAGTAACAGTGCACACAGCATTTTATAAGATAATGATGCCACTTTACTTTACTTCGTAATTTGGGAAATGGGTATGGTGGGCATATTGCCCCTATGAAGTCAAAGCGTATGGGCAAGATGTACTAAAAGCTAATAAAGGTTATTGTTTGAAATCCGTGATAAAAATGTAATTCAGTTACCAAAGCATATTTATAATACTTTCATTATTGTCAATAGAAATATATTGCTCATCCAGTGGCGGAACTACCAGAGTCGCAGCAGTCGCACATGCAACTGGGCCCTCGCGTTCCGCCACTGTGGGGGGGACCCAAAAGCCCGGTCTGCGGATCCACGGCAGGGTTGCTGGATGCAGTTTTAAGCAGAGAGTGTCTATTACACTCTCACTTACACTGCCCAGACAGAGCCAGCACTGACAGATCGCTCGGCCCCCCCTCTTCTCGCATGGACAGGCAAGGAGAGAAAGCTAGATCTACTCCTCCTTCCACCCCTGTCCTCCTGTGTGTGCCCACGGTCCCGCCCACACTCCAATCGGATTGGAGTGGGGGTGGGGAAACCGGGGATGAGTAGGCGAGGAAGCTGGGGATGAGTGGGCAGGGAAGCCCAGCAGCTGGGAACGGCATGGGGAATGAACTTGGAGAATATGCAGACTGCACGAGCCACCTTCCTTTTTGGGATGAGTGAGCTCACATCCATCCATTAACCCCCTCCCTTATCTCTCCTGCCTATGAATCAGTACAATAATGTAAGGGGACCTCAGATTTAAGGGGTGCTCCATAGACTCTGATGTAAAGGGGGCTTTGGTGAGCAGAGATCCCCTTACATCAGAGTTCCCCTTTACACCAGAGTCCACAGAGTTGCCCCTTACATCAGAGCACCCCCTTAAATCAGGGTTCCCAGAACACCACTTCCATCAGAGTTCCCCTTTACATTAGAGTTCACAGAAATCCCCCTTACAGTGAAGTTCTGTGTACTCTGATGTAAGGGGGCTCTGCAAACTCTGATGTAAGGGGGGCTCTGCAGACTCTGATGTAAGGGGAGCTCTGCAGACTCTGATGTAAGGGGGGCTCTGCAGACTCTGTTGAAAAGGGGGGGGCTCTGTGAACTCTGATGTAAGGGGGACTGTGATGTAAGGGGGGCTTTGCGGACTGTGATGTAAAGGGGGTCTCTGCCGACTCTGATGGAAGCGGAGTTCTGCCGACTCTGATGGAAGGGGGTTCTGCCGACTCTGATGAAAGGGGGGCTCTGCGGACTGTGATGTAAGGTGGGCTCTGCAGACTCTGATGTAAAGGGGCTCTGTGAATTCTGATGTAAGGAGGCCTCCGCAGACACTGATGTAACGGGGGGCTCTGTGGACTCTGATGGAAGGGGGGCTCTGCAGATTGATGGAAGGGGGCTTCTGCAGACAGTGCTGTGAGGAGGGCTCTATGGACTCTGCTGTAAGAGGAGGCTCTATGGACTCTGATGTAAAGAGGGCTCTGCGGACTGCGATGTAAAGGGGGCTCTGCAGACTTTGATATAAGGAGGGCTCTCTGGACTCTCATGTAGAGGGGACTTTTGGAACCCTCATTAAAGGGGAATGATGGGAACTATGATGTATGTGGGGGCTCTGGTTACGAGAGACCCCCTTATATCAGAGTTCCCCTTTACACCAGAGTCTGCAGCGTTCCCCCTTACATCAGAGTTTCCTCCTTACATCAGAGTTCAGTGTTCCTGCTTAAATCAGAGTCCCCAGAGTCCCCCCCTTACAGTGTGAGTTCAGATGTAATGGTGAGCTCTGTGGATTTAGATGTAAAGGGGAACTCTGCAAGTTCAGATATAAAGGAGAACTGCGAGTTCAGATGTAAAAGGGAATTCTGTGGATTCAGATGTGCAGGGGGAACTCTGTGGATTCAGATGTACAGGGGAACTCTGCGGATTCAGATGTAAAAGGAAAACTCTGCAAGTTCTGATGTAAAGGGGAACTCTGAGGATTTAGATGTAAAGGGGAACTCTCCGGATTCAGATGTTAAGGGAAAACTCTGCAGATTCAGATGTAAAGGGGAACTCTGTGGATTCAGATGTAAAGGGGAATTCTGTGGATTCAGCTGTAAAGGGGAACTCAACTCTGTGGATTCAAATGTAAAGGGGAAGTCTGTGGACTTTAATGTAAGGGGGGACACTTGTCATTAAAATCATATGATTAGAAATATTTCATGACAAAATATTTGTATAGTGTATAGTATGAAAAAAATTTGCTGTGGTGCCGCTAAAGTGTTAGTGGGAAGGGCCCCGAGCTTGGAGGTCAGGGGGGCCCTTCATGGTTTCTTGCATCGGGCCCTGAAGGTTCTAGTTACACCTCTGTACTCATACGATATTCAACTGCTGAAATATCTCCTAAATGCTATCACCAATCAATTCAATAAAGGTTTTCTCTGAAAAAACATATTTATATCACCAGGCAGAGGCAGATATTAATAGTGTTTTTATAGGATTTGTTGAAGAACTAAATTGTTCAAGTATAGAGGAAAGATGAATGGGTTTTATAATGTTCATAAAATAAACTACAGTATATTGAAAAAACTTCTATATATTTTCAAGTATATGAATAAAATATGATAATATATTATGCAATTAAAATGTATTATCAGGGTCGATTAATAGTAGCATTATTTTTATACTCAATATAATATTATCAATGCGATCTGCTGCGGGTGTCAATAGATTCCTAATGACACCCCAAAAACAGACTGCACTGGATCGCATTGTACTGCAGTACCAAGCAACCTGCTTGCATTGCTTTTTTAAAGTAGTGCATGCATTACTTTTGATGAGATCCAGTGTGAACGGATCTCATCAAATGAATGGGCTAAAGAAATCCAATCGCACTGAAAATGAAAGTTCTCTTGCCTGTCCATCCATCTACCTATCTATTAATCACCCCTAAATGCATGAATCACAGTTGCCTTTTGTCTGTGGTGGCATATTTAGGGCCAGTTTCAACTGTTGCCATTTGCTTATGATGTGATAAGAAACAAAACTACAAAGAAACAGCAAGGAATAGTTTGTACCATTATATTACATTTTGCAGTTTCAAACTATACATTTTTGCAGATTGCAGTTTTGCAGCATGCTGTTTTTTTCCTCTGGTTTTCAGAACTTGTGGTTTTGAACAGCCCAATATGAAAACAGGAAGCATATCAAAAGTAAAATGTTTGTTTTGTAAAATCCAAAACAGTGTAAATGAACCCTCAGGGGAGAAATCCAGGCTTTGGGATCAGCTAAAGTGGGTGCTGTTAGTATACGGTAGGGGGGAAAGAGTGCCCTATGTAGTTCCTCAGTTTGGCCATGAGGTGTTGCCATAGTTACCTTTGAGTGTAGGCTAAGGGACTTCTTGAAGTGGATGGGCAGTGTAGTATCCTAAGCAGCTACTAGAGGCTCCCATTGTAGTAGTGGGGTGTGACCATATATAATGGGGTAATGCCAGCCCTGCCTATGCCAGTGTGGAGCATCTTGGGAAGCAGGGTTCAGTTTTAAATAGTCTTGGCAGCTGAGATCCATATTATAGAACTCTCTCACAGAACAACATTAGCTACTGTAGTACTATATCCCAGGAATTGCTTCAGAATCGTAGCAAACTCTTAGCTTTAGCTTGAACAAAGCTCCTTGAGACATAAGGAGACTTTTAATCAACACTTTTATGAACACAGGGACAAGTGTGGAATAGCCCTCTACGAGAACTATACACACTTATATCCCTAATGATCCCCACAAAGCACCTAGTGCATCAGTGTGACCAATTTGCTCAAGCAGAACCATTTATTCTTTTGGAAATAGCCCATGTTAATAAGGCCATGCCCACTAGCAAGGGAGCAGGCCCGGATGGCTATACTGGCTCTTTTTACAAAAGTTTTACCTCAGCTCCAATCTTAGAGATCACATTTAATGTAATTTCTTCAGACTATCCATTTATGAACCAATAACAAGAAGCCCATATCACTCTCTTCCTTGAACCTAATAAGGATCCTGCCTTCTAGTTATGTTCTAGTTAGATCTATTTTTGTTATCAATGTGGACCTGAAGATTTATGCTAAATTGTAGTCTTCAGACTCACCCCTCATATCCCACATCTTAAACATTAAGAAAAAGTCATTTTTTTTCCCAATTGAGAGGCTTGTGACAATACACTTCAACCTGACCCTTCTTAAATACGCTCAATAGTAAATTATGCCCCATGCCTTCTTTTGATTTATGTGGAAAAGGCATTTGATCACCTGGACTTATGCTTTCTATATGCCATTTTGGCCATTTTGGCACAGATAGGTATTCACCCATTTATTCTACATTGGATAATGGCAATTTATCACCACGCGACAGGCATAATACAAATAAATGGTATGCTATTACCTCTTATTAGTACTCATAATGGCACCTGACAAAGCTGCCTGCTCCCCTTATATTTATATATATACTTGCTATGGAACACTTAGCAGAGACCATTCGCAAAAACCCTTATATTCAAGGTGTTCTGTTGGTTCTGCACATCATCCATGGGTTCTGCACATCATAAACTCAGTCTGTGTGTAGATGACATGCAGCTATATATTCCAAATCCTTACAATACAAAGTTACTTTCCTCCATTTTATTCATTTTGAATTACTGAGTAATTTTAAGGTAACATATTTAAAATCTGCAGTTTTGAATATTTCTTAACCACTTCAGAGAAAGGCTTCCTCTAATAAACTTTCACTTCTAGATAGTGTAACAATATGGACTACAAATGTAAAGTACAGTGATCCTCCTGTGTTTTCATGCATCGCATATCCCTCTAGCGATCAGTTTTACTGGGTGACATATTTGTGAGTCAAACAAAAGGGATGAGTAGTTCCTCAGACTGATAATGGATTCATATGATTATATGCCTGGACTACATATCCCAGGGATGTTTGCGACCATCAGGAAGCTTACTAGGAGTAGCTATAAAAAGAAGCAAAAAGCCAGCGCAGAGCTCTTCTTCCTGGGCCTGACGTGAGACAGACCTCTCCGTGCATAGAGAGTGGGACACAGCATAACACACTCCAACCCATACCAGAGGGGCCCATCTTTGCCGTGTGTCATCCGATGCCCATCCAGCACCACTCCGGTCGCCTGCCAGTCGGTGTACCAAGCTTCACATCGGGAGATCGAGATGGCAGATCCGTTGCACGTGTGTCGCTACACAAGATACTGTCTGGAAGACATCATATTGGTCTGGTCGTTAGTGAGAGGGCAATCGCCCAACCTTAACCCACCCTTTGTCACAGTTTTACTGGGACACTTTGCTTAGATATCTTTACCTTAGGAATACTTTACTGAACCTATTTTGAACACTGTGCATAGACATCTTTAGCCTTCTTTCCTTCAAGAAACCTATTGCTTCCCAATACACCTTTTCGGATTACAGTTAATGAGCTCCTACGTACCGGTGAAGACCATCAGATCTGCAACAGGGACATTATTGCTATTACTGATACAAGGGCCATTATACTATAATTTCCAAGCATGATCTCTTATTAGGGTAACAGTCATAGACCGGCCAGGTTCTATCTTTTACAGTGTGTCAATATAATCTGTTAGCTGTGTTTATCCCTGCAGGGGTTAGCATTATTTCTTTGAGAAAGTATATATAACCCACTGTTTTATCTGTTATTATTTTGCCTTGTGTTATTTAAAGGAATTCCTTTGCTGAGTCTGCACTGTTGCTGGAAACTCAGCAGATCTATTACCTCCTCTTTGTGATAATATCTTTTTGATTGGTTCTAGTAAATATTATCAGAACATAAATACACAGAGTTGTCTGATTTATTACTCCATATTGGTACAAGGATGTCAGAACCCAGAGTGTCACCTGGGTTGGAATGTTCACCTGGTCATGGCAGTGCAGAAGAGCAGGTAATTCCAAGCAGTCCCTTAGGGGTCGTGCTACAATAGCAATATTAGCCACTCATATAATTGTGGGTTTACATCCCCCCAAAAAACTTTGTCTAGATACAATTTAATTGGTTCTCCTTTCTTTCTTATCACCTCCACTTACCCATATCTCCCTATGAGACACTCATTATCTCTTTATGTCACTCCTCGCTTTTCCTTTTACAAAGTTGAATTTACCAGAGACATTATTATATATGTGAATTTTATCAAAATATATATGTTATTCAAAATTGTATGTCTGCATCCTGTCAGTTTCTTTTGCAAGTGTAATTTTTACCTTGGTTTAAAAAAAATCTTGTTTCACTCTAAAATAGGTATTTTTATCTCAGACATACATAAATATTTATTATATGCAGTGGCGGAATTAGCAGGGTCGCAACAGTCACACCTGCAACTGGGCCCTGGCATTCCGCCAGTGTGGGGGGGCCCCAGGACCCCGCACCTCCCCCTGTACCTCCGGCTGGCATCTAACTATACAGGGGAGGGGGGCGATCGTCAGATCTGTGATGTCCGTGAGATGTCCCTCCAGCCAACACAGTTCACTTCCCGAGTGTCAGTGTATACAACGGAGAGGGGAGGGGCCTCTGACCCGAGCAGGCACCAGATTCAGTGAACAAGTTTGTCCCTCTGCTTGTACACTCTGAGTCTTGCCGATACATGCTCGGGTCAGAGGCCCCTCCCCTCTCCATTGTATACACTGACACTCGGGAAGTGAACTGTGCTGGCTGGAGGGACATCCCGCAGACATCACAAGGAAGCCTGCTGCTTCTTGCATTTGGGCTTCTCATGTAAGGTAAGCCCGACACTGGCCCCCCACCTGTCTCCTGTGGCACTGGCTCCCCACCTGTCTCCTGTGACACTGGCCCCACTTGTCTCCTGTGGCACTGGCCCCCCACCTGTCACCTGAGACACTGGCCCCCCACCTGTGACACTGGCCCCCACCCTGTCTCCTGTGACACTGGCCCCCCACCTGTGACACTGGCCCCCCCACCTGTCACCTGTGATACTGGCCCCCCACCTGTCACCTGTGATACTGGCCCCCCACCTGTGACACTGGCCCCCCACCTGTCACCTGTGACACTGGCCCCCACCCTGTCTCCTGTGACACTGGCCCCCCACCTGTGACACTGGCCCCCCCACCTGTCTCCTGTGACACTGGCCCCCCACCTGTCACCTGTGAGACTGGCCCCCCCACCTGTCTCCTGTGACACTGGCCCCCCACCCATGACACTGGCCCCCCCACCTGTCAACTGTGACATTGGCCCCCCACCTGTCACATGGAGGCGGAGGTTTTTCACTTTTTTTTCTATTTTTCGAGAGGCGTGATTCAAGGTGGATGGACATCGCGGGACTTTTTTTTTTCTTTTTTAATAAAGGAATTGTCAAAAACTGTCTATTGTGGTTTTTACTTTTTGACACTTTTTTTGGTGAATGGACCCATTCACATGGGGGGGGGGGGGCTGGGATCTGGGGGCCCCCTTGTTAAAGGGGGCTTCCAGATTCCAATAAGCCCCCCACCCACAGACCTGATAACCAATGGCCAGGGTTGTCGGGATGAGGCCCTTGTCCCCATCAACATGGGGACAAGGTGCTTTGGGGGAACCCCAAAGCACCCTCCCCATGTTGAGGGCATGTGGCCTGGTACAGTTCAGGAGGGGGGGTTCGCTCATCCCCCCCTATCCTGTCCTTCAGGCTGCATGCTCGGATAAGGGTCTGATATGGAGTTTGGGGGGGACCCCACAACAGTTTTTGTTTAAATTTTGGCGTGGAGTTCCCCTTAAAACCTATACCAGACCCAAAGGGCCTGGTATGCATTTTGGGGGGGACCTGATGCCGTTTTTTTTCTTAATTCCATCATAGGGTTCCCCTTAATTACTTCAATACACTGTATTATATACCCTGCACTATATACCCTGCACAATATTATATATACTACACTGACTGCACTATATACTCTGGACTGCAGTATATATACTATATGGACAGCACAATATATTCTGCTGAAAAATTGGGCCTTGGGTGTTGGTGGTGCCAGAACACTGTAATCCCTCACAGTTACTCTTGTTGGGCGCAAGAACTGGCCCTGCTGTTAAATATTATTTCAAAAATTGTAATTACATGCCCCTGTCTAACAGGGGCAGAAAAATTGGGCCTTGGGTGTTGATGGTGCTCTAAACCAAAAATATTGTTGGAAGCTAGTATCATCAAGATTCAGGCATAGGACAGGCAGCATAGGCATACAAGAACATATTTGGGGGGCACACCATACAATGCTTCCATACAATGCAAGGCAGCATAGGCAGTCTTCAAGGTATCCCAGATCCCTAGCAAATTCAATCCGTTATATCAGCATCAGGGGCTTGATAGCTGCTGATTCAGGACTGATTCATTTTTATAAATGTGAACCTATCAACAGAGTCTGTGAACAGGTGCACACTTTGATCTGTTACAAACCCTCCAGCAGCACTGAATGTGCGTTCAGAAATAACGCTGGATGCATGACAGGCCAGTAGCTCGATTGCATATTGAGCAAGTTCTGGCCAGTGGTTTATCCTCAAGACCCAGTAACCCAGTGGATGCTCAGTTGGAAAGATCTTCAAGTATACTCTTGCCCCTAGATATTCCTGCACCATATAATGCAGATGCTGTCGATGGTTGCTCGACTTGGGTGCTGAGGACTAAAAATTTTTCCAAGGCATCGGTCAGCTGGCCACCTTTTCCACTGCTCTTCCGCTGACCGAACGAAGCCTCAGAAACACGTTGTCCAGCACCAGGAAATGGTAACCTCCCAGGGTCTGGAAAGGCGCTATAAACAAACTTTTCATCAAGGCATCCTGAAGATGTTTCATCCTCTGCTCCCTCTGCGAAGGCAGGATGAGCTCTGCAACTTTACCCTTGTAACATGGACCAAGAAGGGTTGCCAGCCAGTAATGATCCCTCTCCCTGATACCGCGAATCCTAGGGTCATTTCGCAGGCTTTGCGGAATCAGGGAGCCCATGCAGCGTAAGTTTGCAGAGACATTTGATTCTGAGTCCTCTGGGTCACTAAGGATGACATTGTCAGGAACTACCTCATCCTAGCCACGTACAACTCCTTGGGTTTCTGGGGACTGAAAACCATCCCTTGAAGACTGCTGTGTGTTATCAGCAGGAATTGCAGGAATGCTATCTGCATAAAGGGGGCCTTGAGAGGAAAGGAAGTCCTCCTCTTCCTCCTGCTGTTCTGCCTCAAGTGCCCTGTCCATGGTTCCACGAAGCGTGTGCTTCAGCAGGAAGACTAGAGGGACAGTGTCACTGATGCATGCATTGTCGCTGCTCACCATCCTTGCAGCCTCTTCAAATGGTGACAGGACAGTGCATGCATCCTTTATCAGTAACCACTGGCGTTGCGAAAAGAAGCCAAGCTCCCCTGAGCCTGCCCCAGTGTCATACTCACACAGGTACTCATCGATGGCCCTCTGCTGTGTGTGAAGCCACTGCAGCATTGCCAATGTTGAGTTCCACCTGGTGGGCATGTCACAAATGAGGCAGTTGGTGGGCAGGTTGAATTCCCGTTGAATGTCAGCCAGCCGAGCACTGGCATTGTATGACCACCAGAAATTACCACAGACTTTTCTGGCCTGCCTCAGGAGATCTTGTAAGCCTGAGTACCTGGTCAAGAACCGCTGCACCACCAAATTCAAGATGTGTGCCAAGCATGGAACACGTGTCAAGTGTCCCTGTCAGAGGGCGGAGAGAATGTTGGTGCCATTGTCACATACAACCATTTCTGGCTCAAGCTGCTATGGCGTCAACCACCTCTTAGCCGGCCCCTGTAGAGCTGACAGAATCTCTGCCCCAGTGTGGCTCCTGTCCCCTAGGCAGACCAACTAAAGCACTGCATGGCATCTTTTAGCCTGACTGCTTGCTTAGCCCCTTAAACGCTCATGGAGCACTGCTGGTTCAGTGGATAATTCTGTAGAAGAGGCCATAGAGGAAGAAGAAGAGGAGGGGAGGAGCAGAGAGATGTGGTAGAATCACCACCAGCTTTTTGGAGGCGTGGTGGCGGAACAAGCTTCAACACTGAGGCCTGTCCTGCATCCTTCCCAACTGCCAGCAGAGTTACCCAGTACACCGTGTAGGAAAGGTAATGTCCCTGACCATGCCTGCTGGACTATGATTCAATGGTAATATAAACTTTGCTGCTGACCACCCTGTCCAATGAGGCCAAAATATTGCCTTCCACGTGATGGTAGAGAGCTGGAATGGCCTTAAGTGAACAAAAATTTAGTTTTGGAACCTGCCACTGTGGTACGGCACATTCCACAAATTAACGACAGGGTGCAGAGTCTACCAGCTGAAAAGGCAGCAGTTGCAGTGCTGGCAATTTGACGCTGAGCATGTGGATCCAGAAACTTGGGTAGCACAATTTGCCTGCTAATATCAACTGATGGTGTACTTCTAGCAGAGTACTTGTGGCACCTATTGTTATACCTTCATTCCTCTCAGTGCAGGTTTTTGAGAGGACTGGAGGTATAGTAGGGGTTGAAATCACAGATGAGGAGCAAGGAGAAGTCTGCCATTTTTTATTATGTGGGTCTTTCAGGTGCTGTTGCCAGCGGACTGCATGGCAGGTCATCATATGTTTTGTCAAGCATGTGGTGCCCAAGTGGGTGCTGTTCTGGTCACCCTTGATCCCCTTCAGACATAGGTTGCAAACAGCAACGGTGCGATCTACTGCACATATGTTGAAAAAAGCCCACACCAATGAAATTTTGAAAGTCGGCGGGGAGTCAGCAGAGCCCTGCACCTGTGGAGCTCTGAGGTGTGATGCAATAGGGTAGCTGCCCATAAGCTTGCCCCTGGAGGACATCCTGCCTCGTTGGAGTTGTGCCTCTTCCTCCTCCTCACTTTCTTCCTCTGTTCTCTCAGGCACACAAGTACAGTCAGTGACCTCATCATCCCCTTCCTCCTCATCACTGGAGAAAACTTGGCAGTATGCTGCAGCTGGGGGAACATGACTGCTAGTTTCTTGTCCTTCTGTGGCACCCCCTCTCTCTGTGGCACCCCCTACTCCCTTCCTCAACCTGGGAACCAACATTGGAGCCTTAAAATTGCTGAGCCTGGGTGACAGAGGATGAAGAGGATGAGGACGGCTTAGTTATCCACTCCACCAACTCTTCTGCATGTTGTGGCTCAATAACACGGCCAGCAGCAGAAAAAAAGGACAAGCGTGCCCCGCCTGCAGAGGATGCACCATGTCTGAGATCACCACTTTTCACTGTAGCCACAAAGGCTGCTTGCCCTCTTTTAGTGGCCTGTGAGCGTCTGCCTCTCTGTGGTGGCCTTCCGGACATGTTGGGGATTTTTTTTTCACACCGCACTACACTGTATTATATACTGTACATGGCTGCACTGTATTATATACTGTACACTGGCTGCACTGTATTATATACTGTGTACACCACCTGCACTGTATTATATACTGTGTACACCGCCTGCACTGTATTATGTACTGTGTACACCGCCTGAAGTGTATTAGAAACTGTACACCGGTTGCACTACATTATATACTGTGTACACCACTTGCACTGTATTATGTACTGTACACCGGCTGCACTGTATTATATACTGTGTACACCACCTGAAGTGTATTAGAAACTGTGCACACCGTATTATATAATGTGTACACTGCCTGCACTGTATTATATACTGTACACCAAGTGCACTGTATTATATACTGTGTACACCGCCTGAAGTGTATTAGAAACTGTACACACTGTATTATATACTTTGTACACCGCGTGCACTGTATTATATACTGTACACCAAATGCACTGTATTATATACTGTGTACACAGCCTGAAGTGTATTAGAAACTGTACACACTGTATTATATACTGTGTACACCGCGTGCACTGTATTATATACTGTACACCAAATGCACTGTATTATATACTGTGTACACTGCCTGAAGTGTATTAGAAACTGTACACACTGTATTATATACTTTGTACACAGCCTGCGCTGTATTATGTACTGTACACCGGCTGCACTGTATTATATATACTATGTACACCGCCTGAAGTGTATTAGAAACTGTACACACTGTATTATATACTGTGTACACCGCGTGCACTGTAATATGTACTGTACACTGGCTGCACTGTATTATATACTGTGTACACCGCCTGAAGTCTATTAGAAACTGTACACATTGTATTATATAATGTGTACACTGCCTGCACTGTATTATATACTGTACACTGGCTGCACTGTATTATATATGGTATACACCGCCTGAAGTGTATTAGAAACTGTACACACTGTATTATATACTGTGTACACCGCCTGCACTGTATTATATACTTTACACCGGCTGCATTGTATTATATACTGCGTACACCGCCTGAAGTGTATTAGAAACTGTACATACTGTATTATATACTGTGTACACAGACTGCACTGTATTATGTACTGTACACTGGCTGCACTGTAATGCCTCGTACACACGGTCGGATTTTCCAACGGAAAAATGTTCGATGGGAGCTTTTTGTCGGAAATTCCGACCGTGTGTAGGCTCCATCGGACATTTTCCATCGGAATTTCCGTCGCACAAAATTTGAGATCTGGATCTCAAATTTTCCGACAACAAAATCCGTTCTCATAAATTCCGATCGTGTGTATACAATTGCGACGTACAAAGTGCCACGCATGCGCAGAATAAATTACGAGACGGAAACGCTTGGTCTGGTAAAACTAGCTTTTGTAATGGAGATAGCACATTCGTCACGCTGCAATTTTTAAATTTTTTTAATGCAGTGCATTCTCTTCTTCTTTATAATGCTAGAATAATGAAGTTGTTTTGCTGCTCATATTCACACAGAGTTCTGACAACCTGATTTCTTTATTATTTCTTGTGATCTCATGATTCATATTATCTTTTTTTTGTCAGATCTCCATAATAATGTTTATATATATATATATATATTTTTTTTTTATCAAGATCTACTATTTATTTTATTTTTTTATAGTGATCTCCCTAATATTTTTTCTCTTTTTGTGTGTCAAGTTACCACAACACCATTATTATCTTGTATTTTTTAATCTCAAGGAGGTTGGTCGGTGTTGGTGTCCCTTGTTAATTTGACATTGTATTTTTGAAATGTACCTGCCTACTCACAAACTGTCCTTTTTGAAGTAAAACACATAGGCAAGTATTTCTGAAAAAAAAATATCCATTTATTAGGGGGTCATAACAAAATAAAGAGCAAGGCAACGCTGGAGAAACTGCTGAAATTGGCGAAGCCTTTGTACCCCAGGGCACACATCAACTATTTGCCAGTCAAAATTGGTGGCCTGAAGAGTCCATATAATAGTGAGCACAATCCGGTCCAGGACTCCAAGAGATCAGAAACAGCAGCAGATGACATGTATGTCCCCAGGCTGTGGTCATATCACAGCCTACATCTTTTGCCAGACCAGACTGAACCAAGGCCATCACTTTTTTGTCTTCTTTACATGCTTCCTTCCAGGCTGTGGTGTTGGAGGTGTGGCAGGAGGTGGAGGAGGAGGATGGTCCAACTCACATAGGTGTGTTTTGGGTGTGAGTTGGCCCATCAACCCCTTATTTTGGGTGATGACGTTGGCCCTCCTCCATTTGCAGCATTTTGTATGTAATCATGCATGCAAAGGCCTCTTGGAGAGTGAGGTTGGCTTTGAGGGCCTCATTAGCCTCTCTAATCAGCCTGAGCGTTGCCTCCTCCACATTACTCCCCTTCCTGGCCCTTTTGGTTTGAAGGCTGAGGGGAGGGACCTGAGATTCTGTGAGGCTCCTACTGGGCAGGGCCACCTCCTGGCTCCCACTTACCCCCACCACCTCCTGGCTGCCACATTCCACAGCCTCCTCCTGGCTGAGGCTTTCCTGTGTATGAAAAAGGGACATCGTTTCAGTTTATTGTTCATCAATCATCACACACAATTTTCAGCTGACTGTTGCAAATTAATAGAAAAGACTATCATTCTGACCGCAGGACTTTTCATTCTTGTTAATCCTTTTTGGCTACTACTGTCTATTGATATATCAAACACTTTATTAAAGCAGCAATTAGTGATCAATAATAACATTTATTGCACATCATTTATTTTACGACAAGAAATATATTGAACAATGCTATACCTGGCTCAAGCTGGGTTCCTTCACTTCTATCTGGCTGGAAGGCCCAGGGTGGGCATTGGAAGCCTCAGCTGGGGTTGAAGGAAGCATGGAAGGTAGGGTTGAGAGGGATTTCCTGACTTCAATCTGGTCTGCCAGAAAATGAAGTCTCTCATAGTACCACAGCCTGGGAACATAAATGTCATCTGCTGCAGCTCCTGATCTCATGGATTTCTGGACCTTAGTATGCTCACGATTATATGTGCTCCTCAGGCCACCAATTTTTTTTTTTTTAAATAGGTGATGTCTGCCATTGGGACCTGCAGCTTCACCAACTCCAGCAGTTTCTCCAGCACTGCCTGCCTCTTTATTTTGTTATTATAATGTGGGTGTTTGACCTGCCACAGACAGGGCAGCTCCCTGTACTTGTCTATGAATATTGGGAGAAAGCTGTGGTCTTTGAACCCATCCATTTTCTCTGCAAGACACAACACAAGACAAACCCTAATGTCAGGCAAAACTCTCTTAATCTTGACCCAATATAGGCCTCAGTCTAGAAGCAGTATAGGCCACTGATGCACCAAGTTCAAATTGTACCTTCGTTATAACGATCGTCACTTCCGATACTCCGTCCTCTGCTCACAGATCGTACGTACGACGTACGCGTGTTACGATTTATGTACACTGCGCATGCGTGAAACTCCACCCGCCCCTGACGTTCTTTCTAGTCTATTCCCTGCCCCTTCTCTTTCAGCGAAGTGGATAGAGAACATGGCGGAGACACAGCAGGTGCATGCAGAGGAGAGAAGCAACAACGAAAGCCGGAGCCACGAATGCCCCGATCCTGGAGGAGATTTAAGGCCTCAAATATGTCCCTTGAAGAGATGGTGGACATCTTGAAGAGGGCTGACTATGATGGGAAGTATAGACCTTACCTAAACCCAAATGCGAGAAAGGTCAAGATCATGACTAAAGTCGTAAAGAGTCTACGCTGGAATTTTGGGGTACAGCGATCCAAGGATCAACTGAGGAAACGCTGGTCAGACCTGAAATTGAGGGAATAGGATCAGTACAGAAGGATCAAGAGATTTCTTCAAAAAAAGTAAGTAGTTGTCGTGTGTTCCTATTATTATTATTACTTGCATGCTGCTCCATGTGCTTTTCATTATTGTTGTACATTTTAAAATGGCAACTTTCATGTTCATGGGCACAGTAATCGGTCATAGGAAACATTGTTTGTTCGCCCACTAAAATACGATGTTTTGGGCAGATGCAGTTTAACTACATTTGTTCAGGCCTATTTGTATTAAAAGAAGTTTGTTATCTAGATGGGTTTGTAACTAGAATGAAATGGAAAATTGATTCAGTGTAAGGAGAAGACACTCAGCAGCTGTTTACCCATCTGGATGCAGGAGCACTAGTGTGGGACAACAGAAAAAACTTTTTAGGGTGTCCCACACAGGTTCTCCAGTGGATACTAGGGGTGTCTCCATGTGTGAAACTTGTACAAAAAAGGGAAGTATTCCAGCTTTAGAAAGGAACTAAAAATTTCTTCAGCTTGGAACTCTGCCAAAACAGACAATTGTACACGACACTTCCAAGCAATGTTTCATATTCCTATTTCTGCCCTCAAATACCTGTATGCTAAGTATACCTTTTTTTTTATTCACATAGGGGAGAAAAGACTCAGGACATCTGAGGACACCAGGGACCACTTCCTAAAGAAGGGGAAATCCCAAAACCACAAGCAGAGGATGAGAAGGGAGACCTTTATGAAGTGGGCGAAATAGTGACCACAACATGTGAGTGTCTGAGACCACAGCTTCAGGTAATAGATGTATGCCTGCATATTTTTAATACATGGTGTGTTTTTTTATTTTAGGTGAAGAAGAATCTCATTTCACAAGTGAAAGTGCCCAGATCCTCATCGGGGAGAAAATGGGATGCAATCTTGATTTATGCCGCGTACACACCAGTGGACTTCTCATCGAACTGAACTCCGAAGGACTTTTCAACGGAGTTCCGACGGAGTTCTGACGAAACGGACTTGCCTACACACGATCCCACCAAAGTCCGATTGTTTCTAACATAATGATGTACGACCAGACTAGAAAAGGAAGTTCAATGGCTAGTAGCCAATAGCTGCCCTTGCGTCGTTTTCGGTCCGTCAGACTAGCATACAGACAAACGTTTTTTTCGATAGAAATCGAGTCTGTTGGAAAGATTTGAAACATGTTCTATTTCTAAGGTCCGTCAGATTTTTTAACAGAAAAGGTCCGATGAAGCCCATACACGATTGGAATGTCCGACGGATTCGTTCCGTCTGACCTTTTCTGCCAGAAAGTCTGCTCGTGTGTACGCGGCATTAGAATAGATACAGGAAAACATCAATGATGTTCAACAAAAAATGAAGAACATCATTGATGTTTTAGGCAGAATATAAAACACACCAACATTGTACAGTTTTATTGTATTGTATTTTTGCTTTTAAAAACAAGTTTTATAGTATTTTAAAAGCCAAATTTTGAAGATGCACACGGGTGTGTCAACATGTGCTATCTGCCATCACAGGATATCAATGTACACGTTTTGTGGGTGCAACCCCTTCCTCGCAACTGAGGTAGGTGAGAGGAAGGGGTTGCACCCCCCCAAAAAACACGTCCATTGATCACCCATGATGGAAGCTAGCACATGTTGACATTAGGCATGGAATCAGGAGGGAAATCCACATTTTGAATCCCAATTTGTGTGCATCTTCAAAATTTAGCTTTTACAGGGGTGACATCACCCCATTTGATGAAGGCAATATCAACACAGTTTGGACATACTAATGTCTGATATTGCCTTCACTTTGTCAAAGTAGAACTTTGTAAGTTCCTGAGTTGTGTATGTTCTGTTTGGAAACATGCCTATTGAACTAAAAAAATTTAAAAAAAAATGTTTCTAATGTTACCAAAAAATTTTTTATACAACAAAGATGTTGGTTTGTTCAAAAACCCTTTTTCTTACTTACTTTTGGGTAAAATGTTTTCTACTCAACAATGTGTGGCTTCCTATTTCAATGCTCAAAAGCAGTTTTTGTAGTAAGTTGGTGTTTACAGTGACAATGGGGGTTATTTACTATAAACTCAATATGGTTGAGTTTATAATCTGCCATGTGGATTGGTGTCAGAAATAGGCGGAACCGGCTGGCCATTATCCCGAAAGCGTTCTCCACCACTCTTCTGGCTCTGGCCAGCCGGTAATTAAAAACCCTCTGGTCCGGGTTGAGGGTCCTCATAGGGAATGGCCACATAAGATGGTCCCCCAGTGCAAATGCTTCATCCGCAATGAAGACAAACGGGAGTCCTTCCACATTGTCTTCTGGAGGTGGCAAGCCCAAGCTGCCATTCTGGAGCCGTCGATAAAACTCTGTGTGGGCAATGACTCCACCATCCGACATCCGCAGGAACTTGTAAGTAGCCGACACCACCGCCAACAACACAATACTATTAAACCTCTTGTAATTATAATAGCATGACCCCGAGTTGGGGGGGTGGGACTATGTGGACGTGTTTCCCATTTATTGCCCCTCCACAGTTGGGAAAGTCCCACCGCTGGGCAAAGTGGGTTGCCACAGTCTGCCATTCCTGTGGCGTTGAAGGAAACTGTGGAGTCAAACAAGAAAAACAAATTAGTACTTTTTCACATAACATTGCAAGCAGATTTGACACAAACATTCTTGGCCAACATCAGTATAACATTTATTTTAAGGAGTACTTAAAGACAAAAATATAAGGTCCACTTATCAGATTCCTCACTTCTTCTGAAGGCCCATTGTAAAAATTTTAGGGGGGGACATGTTTTGGACAGGTAACCCTCTCCACTTCATTGAGAGCTGAATGCATAAATAATATGTTTCTTTGGCCAGCCCCTCCTTACTTTACACTATTGGCAGCCCACTGGACAGGTAAGAAGTGTCATAATACAAAAATATGAATACACACTGTCCTAATTGAAGCACATTTTTACATTATGCAATTACCTATCAAGATAATAGGAGAACAAAACTTTAAACAGTACTATTTGAAAGTATTCAGGCAGGACCTTTCACTACATGCTTTGGTGAATTCATCCATAAATATGACCACAAAAGAGGTAGGTATAGTGTGTATGGGTTGGGCAAAGTCAGCAGATAGAGGATTGGTATCGGTTGAGTTAGCGGATGGGGGGAGGGAGGGTTCCAAATGATTTTGGGATCGCCAAAAAAAGCCTCTGGTACTCTGCATGAATTTAAGCACACAAATAACATTTGTACACATTTTAGGGGGTGTTTAGGGTAAAGCACTACAACGGAGCTGACAAAATACTTTGCTAAGTGACTAGGCTAGGTGTGTATGGGCCCATGATAGCATGCTGGGGAGGTTAGTGAAGGCAAATATGCATGAAGGACAAAAAAGGAAGTTTAAAAAGTTCAAGCATGCATGAGGATAAAGAGGAAAGGATAAAACTTACCTTAATATAATCCTTTTGTAGGACTTGAATAATGATCCCCAGAGCCTGGGGGGAGATGCCTGTTGAGAAGTTGATGTCCTGCAGACTTCTCCCCGTCGCCAAGTACCGCAACGTGGTGACTAGCCTCTGCTCAGGAGTGATGGCTTGCCGCATGCAGGTGTCCTGCCTGCTAATATAAGGGGACAGCAAAGCCAACAAATGGTGAAAAACAGGGTCTGTCATCCGGAGATAATTCCTGAAATCATCAGGATTATTCTCACGGATCTCCCGCAACAAAGGCATATGAGAGAATTGGTCACGCTGGAGCAACCAATTCTTAGTCAATTGAACTCCTCCCCACCCTGTTCATTGACTGGACTTGGTTCAAAGCAAGAACCCCAACACCAAGCCCCCGCACAGCACAAACGCTACGATGAGTACGTAACCACAACATGTCTTCAAAACAGTCGGCTGGTCAGAACGAACTAACAGAACGCACTGAAAAACAATAAGGCCTGAGAAGACCGAGTAACGAGTGGACAAGAACGCACTGCAAATTCAAATACGCACTATAAAATACGCACTGAAAAACAAATGTGAACTGACTACACGCATTGAAAACCAGATACGAACCCACAAGCACAAACTGAAGAGAAGTAACGATCAGAAAAGCACGAGTCTGAAAAGCGCGAATCGTCTCTCACCAAACTTCTACTAACACGAGATAAACACTAGATTAGCAGAAGGAGCCCAAAGGGTGGCATACTGGCTATTGAACTTCCTCTTTCTAGTGCCGTCGTACGTGTTGTACGTCACCGCGTTCTTGATGTTTGCAAATTCCGACCAACTTTGTGTGACCGTGTGTATGCAAGACAAGTTTGAGCCAACATCCGTCGGAAAAAAAACATGGATTTTGTTGTCGGAATGTGCGATCGTGTGTACGTGGCATACTGTATACACTACATTGCCTGCACTGTGTATATATTCTACACTGAATGCACTGTGTATATACATATATACATATATATATGTAAGAAGGCCAGTATGGTGGCCTGAATTTATGGGAGGAGCCCGGGGGGTATATAACCAGCCCGCTCGCCTGTGGTCTTTGTCGGTTTCCTGTGCGCAATACTACGTCACTAGGACGACTATTCGAGATTCTTTAGTGTTCGTGAGTCCTGTCTTCGAAGTTCTTGAGGCTTTCGTTACCATCGTGGTTTTGTACAACGTGTCTGGCTCGGCTGTCGCAGGTAGGGTTTTTTCATTTGACCTTTCAATTCATGCATTTCTGTTAGATATCTTGTCACCAGACCTCGATATCGAAACTTACGAGTCATTTGTAAAAAACCCTACACGTAGCCGTATCGTTAGCCACTCACTCACACCGCTATCATAACAAACATTTCTATATTTACGTACCTCACTCTGAGTCGAACCCTGTAACAACAGTATCACACCGCTTCATTAAACGTGTCACAAATGTTTTTTACATCACTGTACCATGTTCCACAGACAGGTCGTTGCCAGTCGCAAATCGCGGCACACCGACTCGTGTCTCAGTCGTAGCTAAATCATTTCAACCATTTCAACCATTTCAATCATTTCACTCATTTCTCTGTCACTTACCACGCTCGGATTCAAATCTAAAGGCATCCATGATGCACCGATTCGTCCCAGTGTGCCCCAGTTGTTTTTCGGCCTCATTTCAGTACATGCACCAGAGTCTGGTTTGTTGTTAGTCGCAGTTTACAGCTCACCGATTCATGCCTCTGTCATGGCAATCATTTCACTCTCACGAATCACGCCCCGGGTCGAATCTTGTCGCATCCTGATGCACCAATTCGTCCCGGCGTGCCCCAGGGTTTTTGGCCTCATTTCAGTACATGCTCCAGAGCCTGTTTTCGTTGTTAGTCGCAAAATTCGGCTCACCAATTCGAGTCTCCGTCATGGCAATCATTTCACTGTCACGTATCACGTTCCGATTTGAATCCAGTCGCATCCGAGATGCGCCGATTTGTCCCGGCGTGCCCCAGGGTTTTTGGCCTCATTTCAGTAAATGCTCCAGAGTCCGGTTCGTAGTTAGTCGCAGTTGCAGCCGACCGATTCGTGCCTCCGTCATGGCAAATCATTTAATTTCACTGTCACGTATCGCGCTCCGATTCGAATCCAGTGGTGTCCGAGATGCATCATCTCGGCGTGCCCCAGTTGGCTTGGCCTCATTTCATTTTCATTTCATTTTCATGCTCCACAGTTTGATTACTTGCTTATCGCACTAGCGGCATCAATTTGTGCCTACATTCAGGCATAAACATTTCACTCATTTCATTTCATGCAACAGTCGCATCAAGTCAGAAGACTCAAAACCACTCCAAATCTACAAAGTTGCATAAACGCACTGCAAAGTTACACAAGTCAGTCACTTAAGTCACCTTTAAATTCAGATAATCAAACCCCTCACCAGTTGTCATATGTAATTTCTCTCTCCAGGTCAGTCAAGTTCAGTAGGTCCATCCTGCACCAGGTTGGATGGTATTCCCCCAGGTAAAAAAAAAAAAACACACCCCTGTAAAAAAGACAGGAGTTGGGTACGTATGCTGATACAGAAAAAGAAACAATCTAGACTTTATGTCACCCTCAATAGGTTCCAGTCGACCATCTTGCAACCTCAAAGACAGGACATTACTTCCAGGGCACAAGCCACCTAGAGCCATGTCTCAAGCTGGCAGCGAAGACTTCACCGCCCCTCTGTCACCTTCCCCAATGTCAGGGAGTGGCAGTGTGCAGTCCCTCAGGGGATGGACCATTCCCAAATTAACAGCGAAACTGAAGCGCAGGGGTGTGCCTTTCCCTGCTACAGCCAGGAAGGTAGAGCTTTTCAAGCTCCTCTTCCCCCCGCCAGCCACAGCTGGGCCCAGTACCCAACAGGCTTCCCTCCAAACAATTTCCACTGCCATATCCCAACTTCACACCATGGTGTCATCTTTGTCAGCCACAGTCATGGATATCCAAGCCAGAGTAGCCTTCTTGGAGGCTCGCCTGGCTACGACCATCCCTGACCTAGACACAGTGCAGGTTGTGACATTCCTTCCCGCAGGTACTGCAGGGACAAGTCCTACTATCTGCCCAGCACATTTGGTTCCAGCCAGCATTTGGAAGGACATCCTCGACGGCAAGAACGTCAACCTCGCTCCCTCCTCATTTCAGTGCATGACCTGGCAGAAAACAAAGCCTATAGGGAGATGTGTCAGTGGTCCTCAAGGCCAAAGATCCTAGGCTCAACCGAAAGTTGACCATCCCAGAGTTTGCGCTGGCTTTTGGCAGGGTAAGGGATGTCTTATGCTCAGCCTCTGCCAGCAGAAGGGATGAGCTGGATTTATATCTCCACACCATGGTGGACTTGGGCTACAAATATGGAGGTTTTTCATTCTACAATTACCATTGTTCCTTCTCCACCAAAGCAGCAGCCAGGCTGGCACAATTTCAGACAGGCACGGATTGGAGCCTTATGGACACTGAATTGTTCTGCCATCACTTTGCTGGCTTGCGCTCACCATTGTGCACTATTTGCCAATCCTCCAGACGTCCCAAGTGGACAAGTTCGGATGCTCTGTTCGGACCGTAGGAGGAGCAGCTATCTGTAACAACTACAACTATGGCTCATGTAATTTTAGTCAATGCCGCCTGCTCCGTATCTGTATCATATGCCAGAGAGCACATTCTAGAAATTTATGTGAGGTCAAGGCGCAGAAGAAGGCATGACTAGGCCGAGTTAATGTCCTATGGCTGGGGCTCTATCTCACCTCACACCCCACTCCTTCCCTGGCCACCTTCCTTATCCAAGGATTTACAGCAGGGTTCCATACCGACCTCATCTCTCTGCCCCACACAACCTATGAATGCCGGAACCTCTGCTCAGCGGCCACCGAGGAGCAGGCCATAGACCAGCTATTACAGGTCGAACAGGAGCGAGACTTCATCATAGGTCCCTTCACACAGCCCCCTTTCATCACTTGGAGAGTTAGCCCTATTGGGCTTGTCAAGGGCAAGTTCTCGAATAAAGTTTGCTTGGTGTACGACCTGTCTGCTCCTCATTCTTCTCACGTTCCCAGCCTCAATTCCCTAATTCCCTCTGAGGAGTTCTCCCTGAAGTATGCCTCTGTAGATATGGCAATTCAGGCTATTATCAAAGCAGGCACAGGCACCTGGCTCTCCAAGGCCGACATCTCTGACGTCTTTAAACTCCTGCCGATCCACCCGTCCCTCTGGTGTTGGCACGGCGTTAAGTGGAGAGAAGTGTACTACTTTGCTACCAAGCTGACCTTTGGTTCTAAACGTAGCCCCTGGCTCTTCAACACCTTTGCACAGACCCTCACCTGAATACTTATACATAAGGCTCAGTGCCAAGAGGTCATCCATTACCTGGATGACTTCTTGTTAATCGAACAGCCGGGTATGCCCCCAGGAGACCTCAACAAATTGAGAGTCGTCTTTGGGAATCTCAATGTCCCCATCGATGAACATAAGGTTGACGGACCAGCGCACTCCATCACCTTCCTCAGGGTTAATCTAGATACTTGCTCCATGCAGGCAAGCCTACCCCTTGACAAATTAAACCGCATTAGGGCAGTCCTACAAGAATTTATCCACACAAGAGGGTGTACTATAAAGCAGCTCCTGTCCCTGTTAGGCATGCTCAATTTCGCCATGCGAATCATTCCCCAGGGTCGGTCAGGACCCCGATCAGATCCATAATTTAGGCACTGCAGCAGTAGCAGACTTATCAATGTGGGAGGAGTTAATTTCCACCTGGAATGGTATATCCATGTTTATACCTTCAATATCACTCCAATCACCGGTAGTAACAGATGCCGCAGCCTCCACAGTCTTCGCTGCAATTTTTGGCCACCATTGGTTTGCAGGACCCTGGCCTCCAGAGATACTTTCAATCCCCAGGTTTACCCTGACTTCCTCTCTCTTCGAGCTCTACCCGATCGTGGTAGTCGCCCTGCCCTGGGGTCATATCTGGACAGGACAAACTGTGGCCTTCACTACCGACAACCAGGCCACGGCAGATATCATTACTAAAGGCATGTCCAAGTCGCTCTTGATTATGTCCTTCCTACGCAGGCTGGTACAACTTTCCCTTCAGCACCAAGTCAACATACACTGTACATTCATTCCGGGCAAATGCAACCTTGCCGCAGACGCACTGTCACGGTTTAATTTCACCTCCTTCTTTCAGCAGGTTCCCTGAGCCGACCCTGTATCAGCCCTATCCCAGCCTGGTCTCAGCTGACTCTGAACTAGAAAAGCATCTCCGCGGAGCGACCCAGTTGGCATCCAACACTTTCTGGCTCTACAAAATCCCGCAAGACCGTCCTTGTTCGCAAGCCATGCGATTCGAGCCAGCCTACGTGGCATACAGAAACAGCCGATAATCAAGGCTAAACGCCTACCTATAACAAGTACCATCTTCAAAGACATGCCCACTATCCTTGCCAGTTCTCCGTTTGGTCTTCTCCCCAGCTTAGACATACAAGCAGCTATCTATCTGGCCTACTACGGCGGCCTGGTGAGTTCACCTGCAATAACCCCACAGGCCAAGTCTTGCATAGACATCACTTGGTTCGCTACCAAGACCATTTCGTCCTCCATCTTGCGGTATCCAAAACCCAGCAGTCAGGCTCCGGAGTAGATATCCATCTCTACAAAACTAACAATAGCTGGTGTCCAGTTACCATACTTAACCGCCTACTGTCACTCCTGCCCGAACAGTCAGGTTCTAGTCCCCTTCTACCCTTTCCGGTCAAACCTTTGAGTGCCAGCCAGTTCATGGAACACATGAGGATTCTTCTCCGCAACCTACACCTCAACCCCAGTCAGTACTCCGGTCACTCTTTCCATATCGGAGCAGCCTCGACAGCATCTCGGCATGGGGTCCCAGATCACGTTATTAAGAGACTAGGAAGGTGGAAGTCCGCCTGCTTCGCCCGGTACATCCCCAATCCTCAGGTGGAAATGTCACAAGCATTTACCAAACTTGCTCAATAAATAAGACTAAAACCAATAAAACTTAACCTCTACCTGAATGTTTTTGCCCCCTTATTTTGGTATGCCAGCCATCAGACCAAGGCACACTTCAGGTCCATTTCATGTTGTAAGTCTTATGATAAGTCTATGTTGTTCATATCCGTATTGGCCATAGGGCTTCAACCATAAGTAAGAAGGCCAGTATGGTGGCCTGAATTTATGGGAGTAGCCCGGGGGGTATTTAACCAGCCCGCTCGCCTGTCGTCTTTGTCGGTTTCCTGTATGAGATACCCACCTTCCCATCCCCTTTTTAGGGCATTTCTCAAATCACTTCTCTTTCACAAAATATTCATTTCTAATCTTGGGTATGCCCCTTTATTTTGGTATACTGGCCATCAGACCAAGGCACACTTCAGGTCCATTTCATGTTGTAAGTCTTATGATAGTTCTATGTTGTTCATATCCGTATCGGCCATAGAGCTTCAACCATAAATAAATATATATATATATATATATATATATATATATATATATATATAGTGTTTACTCTTTTTAAATCATAATGGCAACAGAAACTACCCAAATGAACCTGATCAAAAGTTTACATACCCCAGTTCTTAATACCGTGTATTGTCCCCTTTGACATCAATGACAGCTTGAAGTCTTTGTGGTATTTGTGGGTGAGGCTCTTTATCTTCTCAGATGGTAAAGCTGCCCCCATTCCCCCTGGCAAAAAGCCTCCAGTTCCTGTAAATTCTTGGGCTGTCTTGCATGAACTGCACGTTTGAGATCTCCCCAGAGTGGCTCAATGATATTGAGGTCAGGAGACTGAGGTGGCCACTCCAGAACCTTCATTTTATTCTGCTGTAGCCAATGACAGGACGACTTGGCCTTGTGTTTTGGATCATTGTCATGTTGGAATGTCCAAGTACGTCCCATGCGCAGCTTCCTGGCTGATGAATGCAAATGTTCCTCCAGTATTTTTTGATAACATACTGCATTCATCTTGCCATCAATTTTGACCAAATTTCCTGTGCCTTTGTAACTCACACATCCCCAAAACATCAGCGATCCACCTCTGTGTTTCACAGTAGGAATGGTGTACCTTTCATCATAGGCCTTGTTGACTCCTCTCCAAATGTAGTATTTATGGTTGTGGCCAAAAAGCTAAATTTTGGTCTCATCACTCCAAATTACTTTGTAATAGCTTTCTTCTGGCGACTCGACCATGCAGCCCATCTTTCTTCAAGTGCCTCCTTATTGTGCATCTTGAAACAGCCACACCACATGTTTTCAGAGAGTCCTGTATTTCACCTGAAGTTATTTGTGGGTTTTTCTTTGCATCCCGAACAATTTTCCTGGCAGTTGTGGCTGAAATTTTAGTTGGTCTACCTGACTGTGGTTTGGTTTCAACAGAACCCCTCATTTTACACTTCTTGATTAGGGTTTGAACACTGCTGATTGGCATTCTCAATTCCCTGGATATCTTTTTATAAGCGTTTCCTGTTTTATACAGTTCAACTACCTTTTCCTGCAGATCATTTGACAATTCTTTTGCTTTCCCCATGACTCAGAATCCAGAAACGTCAGTGCAGCACTGGATGAATGATGCAAGAGTCTGTCAGGGGTCCAGAAACTCATTGACCTTTTATACACACACACTAATTACAAACAAACAGATCACAGGTGAGGGTGGTTACCTTTAATAGCCATTCAAACCCCTTTGTGTCAATTTGTCTGCATGTTATCATGCCAAAATCACCAGGGTATGTAAACTTTTGATCAGGGTAATTTGGGTAGTTTCTGCTGCCATTATGATTTAAAAACAGTAAACACCGTTGATTAATAATAAATGGCTTCAGCCAAACACTAACCATGAGTGAAATAAATCTTTTTGTGTTATCATTCATATTCTCTGAAAAAATGGCCAAGAAATCATAAATTCTGCCAGGGTATGTAAACTTATGAGCACAACTGTATATATATAGTGACTGTTGCTAGTAGATTCAAGACATTAAATCCAAAAGAAAAACTCTTCTCAGTGCATGTGTCTATACAGTATCTTTATAAGTGACAAATCCAAAATAAGTGATCAAGCACACCACCGTGTCCTCCACCGGTTTCTATATGTGCTCACCTCACATGAAGTCCCATGGTGAGGGGTAGATCTGAAATGAGGGGAAGCTCTGCTGATTTTATCATCCAATCATGTGCAAGCTAAAATGCTGTTTTTTATTTTCCTTGCATGTCCCCCTCAGATCTACAGCGACTGCACTTCCAAGTGCACTTTCAGTGCAATTTCAAGTGCACTTTGCATTTGTAGTTTGCACTTCTAGTGCGAAGTGGATTTGCCTTTTGTAAATAACCCCCAATCTGTGTTAAGCGGCAACTATTCACACGTGCATTAACTTATATAGTAGCGCAGTAATTTTCACTTTTTCTTATACGAAGCAGGGATAATTGGGCAATCTGGGCGGCAACCAGGCCACGGCAGATATCATTACTAAAGGCATGTCCAAGTCGCTCTTGATTATGTCCTTCCTACGCAGGCTGGTACAACTTTCCCTTCAGCACCAAGTCAACATCCACTGTACATTAATTCTGGGCAAATGCAACCTTGCCGCAGACGCACTGTCACGGTTTAATTTCACCTCCTTCTTTCAGCAGGTTCCCGGAGTCGACCCTGTATCAGCCCTATTCCAGCCTGGTCTCAGCTGACTCTGAACTAGAAAAGCATCTCCGCGGAGCGACCCAGCTCATCAACCAGTCTCTGTCCCATAACACGCTCAAAGCATACCAAATAGCTTTGAGCGCTTTCCACAAATTCCTAGCAACCTGCTCAGCGGGAACTACTACAGACGCCAAGCACATACTGGCCTTTATCTCATATTGCCATAGAAACTTGACCCTGTCCCACAATACTGTCCGGCTATACTTAGCTGGCATCCAACACTTTCTGGCTCTACAAAATCCCGCAAGACCGTCCTTGTTCGCAAGCCATGCGATTCGAGCCAGCCTACGTGGCATACAGAAACAGCCGATAATCAAGGCTAAACGCCTACCTATAACAAGTACCATCTTCAAAGACATGCCCACTATCCTTGCCAGTTCTCCGTTTGGTCTTCTCCCCAGCTTAGACATACAAGCAGCTATCTATCTGGCCTACTACGGCGGCCTGGTGAGTTCACCTGCAATAACCCCACAGGCCAAGTCCTGCATAGACGTCACTTGGTTCGCTACCAAGACCATTTCGTCCTCCATCTTGTGGTATCCAAAACCCAGCAGTCAGGCCCCGGAGTAGATATCCACAAAATCTCTACAAAACTAACAATAGCTGGTGTCCAGTTACCATACTTAACCGCCTACTGTCACTCCTGCCCGAACAGTCAGGTTCTAGTCCCCTAGAAGTTTGCACTTCTAGTGCGAAGTGGATTTGCCTTTTGTAAATAACCCCCAATCTGTGTTAAGCGGCAACTATTCACACGTGCATTAACTTATATAGTAGCGCAGTAATTTTCACTTTTTTCTTATACGAAGCAGGGATAATTGGGCAATCTGGGCAGCTAGGTAAAATGTGGCGATGTTTGGAACCCCCAGACCCCCCTATAGTCTATACATCAAAGGGGTCACTCTGGAGATCCTAGGGCTTTGTTAGCCCAGAAGAACCGAATAATTCAATTCTGGAGCAGATGCAAAAAATGCAATGGAACCCACACCGGGAGAGTGAGAAAATAATATAGAAATTTGGGCAAAATGGTAATTTTTACGGAATTGATCCGACCTATCCAGGACAAGTGTGGGAATTGCCAAGAATGCATAAGTGCCGAAAAGGAGCAAAGCCATGGATAGTAATTAGATGTAAATAAAGAGATGTAAAAGAGATGTAAATTTATTCTTCTTCTCAGTCTTCACGAGGGAATCTGGGAGCTTCGGTAAATAAAACTGCAATGTTTGTCCTCATGATACGTCACAGGAAGCACCCTCATGGGTAACAGAGGACAGGATTAGAAATAGACTTGAAAAACTTAACATTTTTAAGTCACCGTGACCAGATGGCTTGCACCCGAGGGTCCTTAAGGAACTCAGTCAAGTAATTGCCAGACCATTGTTCCTAATTTTTACGAACAGTCTACTGACTGGAATGGTACCAGCTGATTGGAGAAAAGCCAATGTAGCACCAATATTTAAAAAGGGGCCACGATACATCCCTGGGAATTACAGACCAGTTAGCCTAACATCAATTGTATGCAAGCTCTTGGAGGGGATGATAAGGGACTATATACAAGATTTTAGTAATGACAACGGTATCATTAGCAGAATTCAGCATGGATTCATGAAGAATCATTCTTGCCAAACCAATCTATTACCTTCTATGAGGAGGTGAGCTGCCATCTAGATAAAGGAAGGCCCATAGATGTGATGTATCTGGATTTTGCAAAAGCATTTGATACAGTTCCCCATAAATGTTTACTGTACAAAGTAAGGTCAGTTGACATTGACCATAGGGTGAGTACATGAATTGAAAACTGGCTAGAGGGGCGAGTTCAGAGGGTAGTGATAAATGGGGAGTACTCGGAATGGGCAGGGGTGGAAAGTGGGGTCCCCTAGGGTTCTGTCCTGGGACCAATCCTATTTAATTTATTCATAAACGACCTGAAGGATGGGATGAACAGTTCGATCTCTGTATTTGTTTGCGATACTAAGCTAAGCAGGGCAATAACTTCTCCGCAGGATGTGGAAACCTTGCAAGAGGATCTAAACAAATTAATGGGGTGGGCAACTACATGGCAAATGAGGTTTAATGTGGAAAAATGTAAAATAATGCATTTGGGTGGCAAAAATAGGAATGCAATCTACTCACTGGGGGGAGAACCTCTGGGGGAATCTAGGATGGAAAAGGACCTGGGGGTCCTACTAGATGACAGGCTCAGCAATGGCATGTAATGCCAAGCTGCTGCAAGCAAAGCAAACAGAATATTGGCATGCATTAAAAATGGGATTAACTCTAGAGATAAAACGATAATTCTCCCACTCTACAAGACTCTGGTCAGGCCGCACCTGGAGTATGCTGTCCAGTTCTGGGCACCAGTCCTCAGGAAGGATGTGCTGGAACTGGAGAGAGTCCAGAGAAGGGCAACAAAATGAATAAAGGGTCTTGAGGACATTAATTATGAGGAAAGGTTACGAGCACTGAACTTGTTCTCTCTGGAGATGAGATGCTTGAGAGGGGATATGATTTCAATGTACAAATACCGTACTAGTGACCTCACAATAGGGATAAAACTTTTCAGCATAAGGGAATTTAATAAGACACGTGGTCATTCACTAAAATTAGAAGAAAAGCAGTATAACCTTAAACTGTGTAGAGGGTTCTTTACTGTAAGAGCGGTAAGGATGTGGAATTACCTTCCATAGGCAGTGGTTTCAGCGGGGAGCATCGATAATTTAAAAAAAACTATTAGATAAGCACCTGAAAGACCACAACACACAGGGATATACAATGTAATACTGACAAAAAATCACACACATAGGTTGGACTGGATGGACTTGTGTCTTTTTTCAACCTTGCCTACTATGTAACTAGATGTAAGGAATAGGAAGGGGTCAGCCGATTACCAAGGTAATCAATATGGGAGGATGGCCATTGGAAGGGAAAGTGGGACTGTAAGCGAGTAACCAGGTCTGGTGTTAAGGTGACATTAAGGGCGACGCAGGCCCGAAATCAATGAGAATCGTGATAGAATCTGCTGCAGATTGGGAAATGTGGTAAGGGGGTTGGTCAGAGTCAAGAGGGAGTCATCTGCAAAGAGATTACGTTTAAATTTGTGGCCCGCATAGGTGATTGCCGTAATGTTTCAATCAGCCCATGGGGCCATTGCCAGGGGATCTAGCGCCAGAATGAAAAGATTTGGGAACAGAGGGCATACCTGTCTCATGCCCCTGAAAATTGAAAAAAGGGATGAGAAAAACCCTGCGTATTTCACCGAAGCAGAGGGGGTCGAGTACAAGGCCTGAATCCAGGCTAAGATGGCCTCTCCAAAACCCCAGTGGGACAGTACGAATTACCGGTACTCCCATGACAGGGAATCAAAGGCTTTATAGAGATCTAAAAAAGAGCAGGAACCCTGGAATTTTCCGCTGATGTAGAAGAGGTATAAGTTGGACAGCTTTGTGAACACTGTTGCCGGCCTATCGTCCGGAAGTGAAACCAGCTTTTTCTCTACTGACCAGGCAGCACAAATATTGATTGATACAAAGGCTTAAGATCTATCCCAGGATCTTTCTGAGGTTCATTTAAGAGGGAGATGGGGCGGAAGGCTTGTGGTGCCAGAGTGTCCTCTGACATTTTGGGGATCATGGAAACGTGTGCCTTATGCCAATGTTTCAAGGCATTAAAATAATTGGTTAAATAGGGAGCCAGAAGCTCAGAGAAGTTCTTGTAATAAAGGTCTTGTGCCCATGTTTCAAGGCATTAAAATAATTGGTTAAATAGGGAGCCAGAAGCACAGAGAACTTCTTCTATTGAAGGCCTGAAAAACCATCTGAACCAGGGCCAAAGATGGTTTCAAGGACTTGATAGCCTAAAGAACCTCGGCTTCAGTGATGTTGGCATTAAGGGTGTCACGTGCTTCAGTGGATAGCACAGGAAGGCTCACGAAAAAATGCCTCTGCTTGGTCAAGGGGGATTGGGTCAGGTTTAGCATAAAGCTTCAATAAAAAGTCTGCAAATGTTGATGTCATCTGCTGGGGGTTGGAGGTGAAACCTCCTGCAGGCAACCGCAGCCAAACCGGCCTATATGGTTTCCTGGCTAGCATCGGGCCAGGTTTGTCTGCGCTTGTATAATATTTGTGTTTGGTCCAACGCAAGGCCTTTTCTGTGGTCAGGGCGTCACAAGCCTTCCTGTGGGCAATGGTGGGATGTGCCTTCCAGCGTGCCTCAGTGTTAGCTAAAAGGAAATGGAGCTCTGAAAGGCATTGTTCCTGCTTCTGCGAGCAGGCCAGATGAATGATCTGGCCACGTACAGTGGTCTTATAGGCCCCCCTCCAAAGAGACCAAGCCAACATTGTCTGCAAAAAAAGTTTGGATTGAAGATTGAATGTGTTGGCATGTGGCCTGAGTATTAAGCAAGCTCAGCATCTCACAGGGCTGGAGGAGGTGGTGCTGGTGGAAGCTTAGCAATGCTCTTAGCACCTGAAGGCAAATCCGTGTCACCCGAGAACAGGGGGGGCAGAAGCTCCAAACAGGAGGTCGGTGCTTCTGATGAATCTGCCAGCGAGTAGACCACAGATTCTGGGTAGGCTGACTTGGCGCTGGAGGTGCAGGTAGAGCCCTTTCTTTCCCCCATTCATGCCACGGAAGTGAGGGAGGCGGAGGGTGGCCTAAGGGACGAAGGAGAGCCCCACTGGAATTATTAACAGCGCCAATGTCACCAGTGGGCAAGGAGCGGGATTACCAAGCGGCCATCTTGGATCGCTGCTCACGAGCACCCCCCATAGCTTATTTTTAAACCCCAATTAAAACTCCTAAATATTAAAACCTAATTTAACTACTTTAATACAGGGCACTTTCACCTCCTTCCTGCCCAGGCAATTTTTCAGCTTTCAGCGCTGTAACACTTTGAATGACATTTGCACGGTCATGCAACACTGTACCCAAATTCATTTTTAATCATTTTCTTCACACAAATAGAGCTTTCTTTTGGTGGTATTTAATCATCGCTGGGTTATTTATTTTTTACAAAAAAAAAGAAAAAAGACCAAAAATTAAAAAAAAAAAAAATGTTTTCTTAGTTTCTGTCAGTAAATTGTGTAAATAATTAATTTTTCTCCTTCACTGATGTGCGCTGATGAGACTGCACTGTTGGGCACTGATAGGCTGAACTGATGGGGCGGCACTTATGGGCACTGATTAGGTGGCACTGATGAGGAGGTACTAATATGCCGCACTGAAAGGTGGCACAGATATGCAGCACTAATGAGTACTGATAGGCGGCACTGATAAGTGGCACTGGTTGGCACTGATAGGTGGCACTGATGGGCACTGATAGGTGGCACGGATAGGCGGCACTGATGGGCATTGATAAGAGGCATTGATGGGCACTGAAAGCCGGCACTGACTGGCATCACGAATGGGCACTGATTGGTGTCACTGATGGGCACTGCTGGAGCTTTACTGTAACCAGGGCACTGATGATCAGTGCCCTGATTACATGTCCTGGTCTCCCCTGCGAGGAGATGCCGCTGATCGGCTCTCCTCGTCACACACTCTGTCAGTGTGAGGTGAGAAGTGACAATTAACGGCATTTCCGCATTTACATGTGCCTTGCTGTAATTGGACACAGCCGATCACATGGTTAAAGAGCTGCGTCATGAGCTCTTTACAGAGACCGGGGTCACGCCGTGTCCTCGGAACATGGCGCGTCCACGACTGTCGCGCTGCACAACCCTGCACGACCCTGCACAACCCTGCGGGTGCGCAAGAGTGCCTGTTCTGGGGCACCGTCATATGATGTCATCTCAGAACGAGAGTCGCAACGCTCCTCAGTCATTTGATAGTGGGTGGGCAGCAAGTGGTTAAACTTTATTTAATTTGTTCATTTTTGTAGTTTTGCATTAAAAATGCATTGTACAAGCAACATGCTGTAGTTCTAGTGCCTTTATAAAAGGGATAAGTCGCTGAAACAAAATTTGCACCTTTGATGCCTTATAAACAACTTTAATTCACAATTAAAAATAAATACATTTTGGTATTGATAATGTTAAAGTGGAGTTCCAGCTTTTCTTTTTTTTTTTTATTTTTTATTTTTTTTTTTTACAAAAACCACCCCTCGTGATGTTTGTACCTAAATTCTTAACAAACTGTATTACTATGTAATGTGGGTCTTCTAAATGCTTTTTTTTTTAAACTAACCTGGCTCTTCCTTTCCGAGCGTGCTCTTATCTTCATTGTGGGCATGTGAAGCCCACTAGTATCTCCTTGACGGCTGCTGGCTACCCAGTATGCACCTTCAATCTTGCGCATGTGCATAAACCACAGCGCCGCGCACGCATTCCACTCTTTGTAAATAAAGCAATGCTACCAGCTGGGTGGTGTCCCTTGACTCCCGGGATTGATGAGACTCATCTCCCAAGAGCCAATGCGCTGCCGGAAATGACATACCTCGCTGCGGCGTGGTACACCGGAAGAGTAGCAATTACCCTGCAGAAAGAAGTTAAATAGATTTAAAAATAAAAATAAAAATGGCCAATGCAGATTTATACTGCAATAATGAATGGGAAGGCGCAAAGTTGTCAATGTGGGTGGAGCTTTAATGGAAACCTGGCTATGTTTTGCTTTACCACAATAATTACTACTAAATTAATCTTGCTTAACCTCATTGCAACTTTTCTGGTGATAAATGTAAACATGTCTAGAACTTTAAATCGCAGGTCCCCTTGTTGAACTTCTCACTTCTAGAATGTAAGGAACACATAGCACTTCCATAGTGACAATGCAAAGATGTCAAGGGAAGAGCCAGTGTGCCTGCTAGAAATATTCAAATGAGAGAAAAGATAAGTGTCTTCAGCAATTTTTATTTCTGTAGCCAACATAGAGACAAGTGTATACTGTAAAAGTCAGAAAGCATGTCTGAGTCTGATATGAGAAGAGACAGACCCTTTATATGCACCGATCAGCAATAACATTATGACCACTGACAGGTAAAGTGAACATTGATTATCTTGTGACAAGGGCACCTAAAAGTGGATGGGATATATTGGGCAAATGAATATGCTGTCCTTGAAGTTGATGTGTTGAAAGCAGAAACAAATGGGCAAGCGTAAGTGCAGTGGTCATACCTGGAGGGGTCCCTGGAAATAAGACAGGTCTTCCTTACCTGTCCAGAGGCTGCCAGTCCAGATACCAGCTCCAGAGCACACCAACAAATTTCAGGCTCAGTCTAGGGGGGGTCTTTTTGAATGGTCCTTTTGAAGATTAATTGCAGTACTTGAATACAGGCAGTTAGAAGGATGAGTGTGCAGGATACTTCAAAATCACACACAGATACAGGAGGACAGATTCCCAAACAGCATCCTCCAGTAGCAGACTTAAGTATTGCTGGAGAAGAAAAAAGGGGACAGCCAGCTAGTCTGAGACAGTAAGGCCCCTTTCACACTGGGGTGGTGGGGGCGTCGGCGGTAAAACAGCGCTATTTTTAGCGCTGTTTTACCGTCGTTTTTGCGGCTGTATTCGGCCGCTAGCGGTGCAGTTTTAACCCCCGCTGGCGGCCGAAAAAGGGTTAAACCCGCTCGTACAGCGCGGCTATAGACGCGGTATTACCGCGGTATAGCCGCGCTGTCCCATTGATCTCAATGGGAAGGAGCGGTTTAGGAGCGGTGAACACACCGCTCCTTCACCGCTCCAAAGATGCGGCTCGCAGGACTTTTTTTACCGTCCTGCCAGCGCAACGCTTCAGTGTGAAAGCCCTCGGGCTTTCACACTGAACAAACAGCGGAGGCTGTTTAGGGGCGGTTTGCAGGCAGTATTTTTAGCGCAATAACGCCTGCAAACCGCCCCAGTGTGAAAGGGGCCTTAGAGCAGTCACAGTCCTTTTAGCAACGTGCAGGACTCGACTGGGACAAAAATTTGGCCCTGGACTTCATCAAGACCGGCCCACTCTTATTTTGCAAACACGCACAAAAACAAGTGAACAAGTGAAGTGGGAGGGCTAACGTCATGCAGGAACATTGCTACAGCCTCACTGGCATGCAATTTCAGAAACCGGCATTGCTGCACAGCCATTGGCTGCTGTCCAGCAATACATCGGCGCTGAGGCTGAGCCGGGTTGCACACTATGAAGTGAGGTGATGGGCAGTGCGGATGACAGGTCTCTCCCATACCGGTTGGCCAGACAAACCCAACCCCCTGGCCGGCCGGCCAACCCCGATGTCCACCCAAGCCCCCTCTTCACTGGCCATTAGGTGTTCTGCTTTATTTCTCTTAAAGGCAGTGGCATCTCCAGCTTTCATATTTAGGAGGGGCACATGGGGGGACAGGGACAAAAGTAGGGCCAACCATAAACCAAGTGGCCCATTGAACCATCAAATCAGCTCACAATCCACGCCCACCAGGTTTTATAACCAATATTGATGGTATGAAGCAAGAGAAATATGCTACAATGTGGTAACATAATTTAATGTTAATAGCAACAAAAGGAGGTTTAACAAAAATAATGCATCAATGCAGCTTCACCAGTGCCCATCTATGCAGCCTCACCAGTGCCCATCTATGCAGCCTCACCAGTGCCCATCAATGCAACCTGATCAGTGCCCATCAATGCAACCTCACCAGTGCCCATCAATGCAACCTCACCAGTGCCCATCAATGCAGCCTCACCAGTGCCCATCAATGCAGCCTCACTAGTGTCCATCAACGCAGTCTCACCAGTGCCCATGTTTGCAGCCTCACCGGTGCCCATGTTTGCAGCCTCACTGGTGCCCATGTTTGCAGCCTCACCGGTGTCCATCTTTGCAGCCTCACCAGTGCCCATCTTTGCAGCCTCACCAGTGCCCATCAATGCAGCTTCACCAGTGCTCATCAGCTCAGCCTCATCATTTCCCATCAATGCAGCCTCCCCAGTGTAGATCAATGCAGCCTGATCAGTGCCCATTGATGCAGCCTCACCAGTACATGGTGATTAGAGAAAGGAGAGCCGCCGGATTACACAGAGCAGGGATCTCCAGCTTACATGGCATGGCCGCTGTGTGCAGTCTATTATAGTAACCCATCCAGGAAGCAGGACTTCGTATGACAGCAGTCACCAGGTAAGTGGGAGATCCCCGCTCTGTGTAATCCAGCGATGCTCAGCCCTCCTCCTCTCCAAAGCAGCCCAATGGGCCCAGTGGGACCCATGGTAGGGTCAGCCCTGGGGGCCCTCCTCTGCCCCCGCTTGCGGGGACAGACTTGGTCCGGGGAAGCTGGGGACTTTTGGTCACCCTAGGCTAGTGGCCAGCAGGCCCCACAGGCCAGCAGAACCCATAGATCAGTGGCTAGCAGGAGGCACAGGTCCGCAGCCAGCTCCCAGCACCCATAGCCTGTGGGTCCTGCTGGGAGCTGGCTGCGGACCTGTGGGTCCTGCTGGCCACTAACCTGTGGGCCCTGCTGGGAGCAGACAATAGCCTATGGGTCCTGCTGGCCGCTGGCCTGTGGGTCCTGCGGGGAACTAGCCATGGCCTGTGGGTCCTGCTAGCTGCTGGTCTGTAGGCCATTGGGCAGGATAAATGAGGTGTATGGGGGGGGATAGATGGGATGATCATGTGGGGGTCAGCTGGGGGTGTCAGGGACTCTCACCTCAGAAATGGACCGATGGCAGCTGCCAGCTCAGGCTCAGAGCTCAGCAGGACAGGTCCTCCTCCTTGCACGGCCTCAGCCCCCTCCAGTTCTGGGGGGGTGGGTGATGCTCCTGTCTCCTGGGGTCATTCTCTGGTGCATGCAGCGTGCACACTGCACAGTGTACTGCAGCCAGTGGCGTGCCCAGGCCAGCCACATGTGTGTCCAGTCAAACTCTCCAAAATCCGACCGTGGTGACTGGATGTTGTAGCTATCTCACTAGGCTCAGGCTGGCTGCTCTCCAGACTCCACCCACCGGGAGCAGGGAGCTTGAGCATGCAGCTGCCTCCGCGGACTACAACTCCCATAAACAACAGCGGTGGACGGCGGCCGTCACGTGACATCAGCTAGCCCTGACTTCCTCGAGGCTCCGAGACATGAGTTATACATGGGGGGCACACTATACTATGGCCCCCTCAGGCCCCCCCCAGTGACGCCAGTACAGTGTTGCTCAAAGTAATGGCTGTGTGGGCCACGCAGCCATTACTTTGACAGGCTGACACTGGAACCGGCCCACTCAGCTATCGGCCCACCGGTAAACTCCCGGTAGTCCCAATGGCCAGTACATGCCTGGCAACATGTGGTGTGTAACCCTCAAAGCACAAGCACACCTAGAGCTCTGGGCAAAGTCCTATTCACAATGTCCAGAGACAGCTCCCAACCAGCTTCCCTGCAAACATTCTTCAGTGAAAGGGGTCCTTCTCCAGCCCAGCTTCCTAAGGTAGCATTCTCCAGTAAATGTCAGGTTCCTCCAGGCTCTCAGGCTCTCCCAAGCACATAATGAGGCCTGACAACAGCAGCTCTTCAGCAATACAACTGCCTCCCAGACGCAGAGGCCCCAGGAGACAGAGAACTCTGATCAGACCCTTCCAAACATTTATTTTCTCCCCAGCCACACCTTCTGGGAGCTGAGTCCCGATATCTGTGTCAATAAACGCAGACAGTGAGACTTGGTAGTAAGCCTACAGGAGTGCCTCATAGAAAGGGGCTTTACATAAAAGTTTTACATTTACAATTACTTTAAACTTTCATAATGTATATTTTAAGGGTTAGTTCACCTTAAAAAAATACTGGGGATATGGTTTGGCTATGAATGCATGAGGAACTCTGATGGTCTGTTTCGGGCATAAACTTCTCTCTCTTTCTAAGTGATCTAAATTCCCTCTAAAAATTCAATGACCAGGCGGGATAAGTTGCGGTGGCTCCAGGCGACCTCTAAGACTGCTTATAAAAGCAGTATACTCTATAGCAAGGGGCTCCGGAACTCGATCTGCAGTGGGAGAAGCCCCAACTCTACTTGTGCCTGAGCACATTTTCCTGCTCTCCCAGTATCTCTGCACAACCAGAGCACTGCTGCAGGGAAAAGCACACCACAAGCCTCCAGCTCCCCTTCATCTTTGCTGTACTGCAGACCTCACCCAATACAGAAGCCAGCCCTGTCAGACAGCCTGGAACCCTGCACAGCACACCCTCTGTCCAGGCAGGTACCACTGACTCCACAGGCAAGCTTACACTCCCCCCAGGCAAACAGCTTGATCAGCAGCAGCAGTAGCATGCTCTTGCCAGTACAACACAGGCATCCTTTACAGGACTCTACTTCAGCTGAGGGGTCAGGTTGCCCTATTAGTGAACACTTTCCCATCTCACTCAGTGTGACCTATAACTCCTGCCACAGAGAGCAGGGTGTGCAAGTGCACAGGACCCATCCTCCCAGATCCTCTCTACCTCATTGAGCCAGAATATGGAACCAGCTATGGTTACTTTCTTGCCTCTCTGCAGCCTGGTAGGTCCTCTTCCATCAGGGACAGATCCCCACAAAGCACTCCAGTGTCTAACACAGGCAATCCCTTTCCCACCATTAGAGGGTCAGGATACTTTGGGTTCCTGGCCCTGGGGCTTCTCGTTTCCAGCAACGCAATAGGACTCCCCCTGGCATCTCCAATCACGTTCTATTCCTTCTGTCCTGGATGGGATAATAGATCCCTGCTTAGGGAACTGGCAACAAAGGCGGACCTGGAATTGCTTATCCCTACCAAGGCTGACTTTGAAGCCTTTACCAACCACATCAAATCAACTTTAAAAAGATTTCACAGAGGTCAAACAAGAAACATCCACCTTCCCCTGTAGATTAGAAACAGTAGAGCAGAAACATGAGGACCTACATCAACATATCTCGCAATGTGAGAAAGCCCAATCCCCCCATCAACAGCAATCTCTCTTTATGATATTGCATCTAGATGATCTAGAGAACAGGGAACAATGCAACAATACCAGGATCAAAGGACTTCACGGGGCAATAGGTCCATCTGACCATAGGTGTACTCAGCCTATTGCATTAGGGTGTGCACCCCCAAGCTTAAACACACATGCGTGCGTGATTTTTTTAATAAATAGACACTTACTAATGTAAAAAAACACTTTCATTTTTTAACTTATCAAAAATATGATGAGGACCATCAGTCAGTGAGCAGTGTGTAGTGAGGACAGCCAGTCAGTGGGCAGTAGGTAGTGGAAGGGCTGGGAGCAGTTCTCTAGTTGTTTATGTGCAGTGTAAGTCTTGAAGCAGCACAGATGGAGCATAAATGGAATTCCTGCAGTGATGAAGGTAGACCTCCATCTTTCAGCCACTAACCCAATTACTGGAAGTAGAAGACACCCAGGCTGCCATCTCTGCTCCACCTCCTTCCCAGTTTCAGCTGCTCTGGTCAGAGCAGCCACATGTGAGTGTGTAGGAGGGAGAGTCCGGCCACACCCCTGTTCCACCCACCACCGCCTCACACTGGGGAGATACTGCACAGCTGAGAGTCCCTGCCAGCTGCAAGCCTCAGCGTACTGTGTTCAGGGCACTAGAGGTATACTGCAGCCGGGGGAAAAAGTCAAAGGCAGACCTTACTGACCCGGTGACAGAGCTGGTCGCAGAGATGGGGGTTAACCTAGGCACACCTAGCACACCCCCTATGCACGCCTATGCATCTGACCTTAAAGATACAGTGATAGCTATCTTTAACATGTATCTGGACAGTCCAGGAATCACATTGATCAAGATAGACTGCACCGAGTCCTAGGTCCCAGAAGTTCAGATTGTTATGTATTATGCCCCGTACACACGGTCAGATTTTCCGACGGAAAATGTGCGATCGGAGCGTGTTGTCGGAAAATCCGACCGTGTGTGGGCTCCATCGGACTTTTTCCATCGGAATTTCTGACACACAAAGTTTGAGAGCTTGCTATAAAATTTTCCGACAACAAAATCTGTTGTCGGAAATTCCGATCGTGTGTACACAAATTCGACGCACAAAGTGCCACGCATGCTCAGAATAAATTAAGAGACAAAAGCTATTGGCTACTGCCCCATTTATAATCCCGACGTACGTGTTTTACGTCACCGTGTTTAGAACGATCGGAAATTCCGACAACTTTGTGCGACCGTGTGTATGTAAAACAAGTTTGAGCCAACATCCGTCGGGAAAAATCCATGGATTTTGTTGTCGGATTTTCCAATCAATGTCCGACCGTGTGTACGGGGCATTAGTGTGTTATACTGCTCTCCATCAAGTAGGGGGAAGCATTGTAAATATGTTCACTTGTTTATTGTTCTAGTAGAGCTGTGTATCTTTAGCATCTATGGTTCCTGTATGCTGTGTGGGACATAAGTAAAAGAAGTCCTGTGGAATGTCTGTCCATGTCGATGGTTCAAATACATTTTAAATACGCAAAAAGATGCAGCCAGACCAAGAGATGTCAGGCTGCATTATTTTTCCAAAAAAGGAAGAAATCATATAAAGAGCTTGGTGACTGGGTACTCTGACATTTGATGGAGCTCAGATTCACCTCTGCCCTGATGTATCAAAACGTACACTTAAGGGTAACAATTAAATCTCGATAAAATCCGAGACTCTGATGCCACTTACAGATGGGGTTTTCCATTTCATGGGTTTGTTAAAAAGTTCAACCACACCTTCCTCCTGAGGTCTCCAGCAGATGCTCCTGGGCTATTTGCGTTCCTGGACACTGACCCGATTCCTGTTCCGGGCTGGCTACAACGTCCCATGGCCCCACCCCTGGATCCACCTCTGGACAACAACACAGAAGACCTCAGAATAACCAGTGGAGACCATGAAACTCCCCATGTCACCTGTCTAAGAATGATTAGGGATGCAACCTGGAACCAGATTTACCTACGGCTATCTGTTCACCCCTAATGCTTCACTGACTCATTCCTTTTCCCTGTTTTCTACAGGGGTGTACCATTTTTATGGACAAGCTCCTGTCTTGGATATCCTTGCCCATCATCACTCATCAACCACCTTTTCTATTTTTCCCTCTGGGCTAATGGTTTCCTCAATCTATAGATGGGATGATGGGCGATGGGGGCCCTACTATCAATACACATTGTACCTCATACCATTGGTGCAGGTCCCAGTACCAGCGCTGCCGCCAGCGATAGGCCCCGGGAACAAATGCCCAGGCCCAGTACCAGTGCTGCCACCAGCAATAGGCCCCAGGCCCCAGTACCAGTGCTGCCACATCATCCCCAAGTACCAGCACAGGAAATTCAAATCCCTCAACTACTGGAGTGTCACGTCCCCCAAGAGGCAGGGCCCCTACATACATGCCAGATAGTCTTGCCAACCCAACATGGCTACCGTCCTACTCGGGATCACCAATTATTGCCCCTTTCACTGCACAGCCAAGTGTGCAGGCCAATACCCAAAATTTCACAGAGATTGATTGCTTTTATCTGTTTTTGCCCGACACTTTGCTTCACATCATTGTGGACCAGACCAATTTATATGCCCAGCAGTATATTGCCAACAACCCCCAATCATCATATGCCCGTTCGTTTGAGTGGAGAGATCTGAATTTGGAGGAGTTTAAGTTGTTTATGGGCCTCACCATAAACATAAGGCTTACAAAAAAAATGGAAGACATGCCTACTGGTCCACCAATCCCATCCGCCACATGCCCATTTATTCTGCTGTAATGTCCAGGTCCCGATACGAGATGATTATGCGATTCCTTCATTTCAGAGACAATACCCAGTGCCATCCCTGAAATCATCCAAATTACGATAAGTTATATAAAATTTGCCCACTCATAAATTTCTTTTCCCAACGATTTGCAGAACTCTATGTCCCCGATCAGCATATATGTGTAGATGAGTCCGTGGTACCCTTTTCAGGCCGGCTAAGAATAAAACAATATATTGCTAGCAAAAGGGCCAGATACAGAGTGAAAATTTATAAGCTTTGTGAGAGAGTCACGGGATATCTGTATGCGTTCCGCATATACGAAGGAAGAGATTCCCAGCTCCAGCCCCTGAGTGCCCAGCCTACATGGGCACAACTGTATAAAACTGTATGGGACCTGGCATACCCACTTCTGAACAAAGGATATCACATATACCTTGATAACTTCTACACCAGCCTGCCCCTTTTCAAACACTTATACATCACAAAAACCCTGGCCTGTGGAACCTCCAGAAAGAACTGGAAGGACTTCCCACAATCTGAACAAAAAGCTGCAAAGGGGGGAAAGAGCAACATTGAGATGCAACGAAGTGCTGGCCTTGAGGTGAAAGGATAACAGGAATGTGCACATGATGTCCACCATCCATGATGACACTACAATTGAGGTTCAAAGAAGATAAGGTCCCATTAAAAAGCCAACATGAGTCCAAGATTATAATCTATACATGGGGGGGGTTTCAATGATCAAATGATTCAGCCCTATTTGTCAATAAGGGGGTCCCGTTTGTGGTACAAGAAGGTAGCAATTTATCTCATCCATTTGGCCATTTATAATGCCTACATAGTCTACACCAAATCCACAGAAAGCCCTACCTCTTCCTAAAATTCATTGAATAAGTTTTCAACAAAGACCCCCCCCCCAGAAGACCTTCACTCTGATGCTGTTAGCCGACTTCATGAGCGCCACTTTCCGTACAACATTCCACCATCTGAAGCAGGCCAAAGACGGCAAGTAAAAGAGGATTTAGAAGAGATACCAGCTACCATTGTCCCCAGTGTCCCTCTGAACCTGGCCTTTGCATTGGTGAATGCTTCCAACTTTATCACACATCCCTAAAATATTAGCCCATATTTTTAACCATTTCCCCATTTTCATCATCTGTGCTGACCATTTTCCATGCTTCCTCAGATAACCATGCCACTGCCTTCCACGTGAACTGACCGTGGCCTGTTTGTGACTATGCCTCTGCCTACCAATTGGACTGCTTCCACGTGAACTGACCCTGGCCCGTTTTATCAACTACGCTTCTGCCCACTGCTTGGACTGCTTGCACATGAACCTGTTTTATGGACTATGCTTTTGCCTACCGCTTGGACCGATCTGTTGCCCTGCTACTGTAGTACACAGGGGTCTCACATATGTGAGGGGCTCCAGAATTGTTTTTCCGGTTGGAGAAAACATTTTTTTTGTTTTCTCCGGGGTTTTGTAATTTCTGGATTAGGGTCTGGAGTCCAGAGGCTTCGTAGAGATTTGGGTGGGCGAAGCCTCTACCCCTGTCCCCCTGTGCACAGGTCCTACCTGATTGCGGCGCCCAGCCTGCTGCTGACTTACTGCCACCATGCCTCTGCCTGATGCATGAACTGACCACACCTCTGCCTGCTACCTGGACTATGGAAATAATTAGCTGTAGCAAGAGGCAGTATGTTTATGAAGGGTTGGAGAGTGGTACAATAATGAGTGTCTGCAGGTAACAGTGTACCAGGACCAATATTATGGCTGTGCTGGCTGTCTCTGCCTGGACAATTTCTATGGACAAATGCTTTGGCTGTGCTGACAATATCCTTGTGCTGACTATAGCCAATATTCCTGCCTGCTGCCTGGATAATTACTATTGCTGTTGCTCAGCACATCCCTGCCTGCTGCCTGGACCAGTGCTCTCCTCTGTGGACACTACTAAAAGCACAGGTAAGACTCTTTTTTTACCCTTTCCGCAACATAATTTATTTTGGATTGTAATTCTTGGTATGTAAATACTATGTATTAGAAATATGAAGGGTCTTCAAAAATGATAGGTTGCCAAGAAATGTATGAAGAAAAATTACTAATTTGCTAAATTTTATGACAGAAACAAAGAAAAGGGCATTTTTTCCACAAAATTTTCAGTCTTTTTTTTTAATAGCACAAAAAAAAAAAAAAACCACTAGTGATTAAATAGCACCAAAAGAAAGCTCTATTTGCGTAAAAAAAAAGGACGTGACTTTTCATATGGGTACAGTGTTGCATGACTGAGTAATTGTCATTCAAAGTGTGAGAGCACTAAAAGCTTAAAATTGGTCTGGGCAGGAAGGGGGTATAAGTGCCCTGTATTGAAGTGGTTAATAAATGCAGCAAAATACCTGATACCAAAACATTGGCAAGCATTGGAAAGCCCAACATTAAAAGAATGGATTGGAAGGGTAGATTTTATATATAATTTGGAAGAATTATATCATTGTGAAGAAGATAGAAAAGGTAAGTTTGCAAAGGCATGGAAAAGTTGGATGGAAATTAGGAGTACGAGGAAATATTACGGGATACAGAAGGCGTGAGAATGAGGAGAGGAGAAGATGAAGGAAGGGAATGGAAGTAGAAAGGCAGGATATAAGTAAAGGAGAGAGAGGAAGAGGGGGGAGGGGGAAGGGAACTGGAATTGGTATTTTATGAATGAGATTAGAAAAGTATGAATATTTTGTATTTTGTATAAAAAAAAAAGCCACTCGCATTAAAAGAAATTCAGAACCACGTATAGATATCACATCGGGGTCACAGTGACACATGAAAAGCTCCTACTTACGGTAATACGCAAAGACATCACCTGGCTCCACCTTTACATGTTATGTCACTTGTCACATGACTTCATCAGAGGACCTGATACAGTGAACATGCAAGCCGAGTAACCAACCAGTCTGGAGGGAGAGCTTCCTTTCTAACATTGGGAACTTTTGATGAGCCTGTTTTTATTTATGCTTGTGAGGGGCAACTTTTAGCTGGGTTTAAATAAATTAGGTTTTGCAGTATTTCTTTTTCTTCTATTATCTAACTTAAGGGATAAGAAGTGGTATGCATTTGATTTCCCAAATGTATGTGTAGCACCCTGGTGTTTAGGCCAGGTTGCTAACGAATTTAGTTTGCCAGGTAGTAATTGTCCTGGCTAATTGTTAGAAGATCCACTGATTTCCCTCTAATTCTGGAATTGCTGCACCTTTTCTCTTCTGTCACTAGGTGGCACTGTGGCTGGTGACATTAGATCGACAAGGCCATAGCAAGGTCAGATCATGAATGAATGGGGTGTCTCAGCCAATTGGCAGGGGTTTCTTTAGTCCCTTGGCCTGCTGGGAGAGCCTATTTATTTGGGTGGAGTCAGGTGATTGGGTTTCTGTGCCACCTGGACGGGTGTCTGGGTGGACGTGTGTTATGTTGCCCCTGGGTTGCTAGGCCAGAAGCCAGATGCTTATCCCGGGGATACCTGGCTGCTAGGCTGCCTGAGGCCTATCCAGGAGCAGGAGAAGCAGTATAAGGTTGGGACTGCAGGATTGGAGTCCAACCGAGTTGCGGAGGTTCCGCCAGACGGGGAACCAGTTGTGGTCGGAGGTAAAGGGGAAGCAGTCGCCACTAAAGGAACATCCACCTTATTATCGAAGACTACTGTGAGTAATTTTGAGCAAGTACCAGAGCAGTCATCTCACCAGCTGGGGACGGTGAAGAAGTGGGAAAGCTCCAGCAAGTGCCAAGCCAGGAACCCAGCAGGTTAGCAGGGGGTGATGCTTGAGGAGTATACAGCGGGCTAGCTGTGGAAGAGCTCAGGAGATCCGGTGATGACTGGGATCTGGAAATCTAGAGAGAGACTGGGAACTCAGTGAGTGAAGACCTACAGTGGGATACTGTGAGATAAGAGAAGAACTATTCTGTGTTACCAAGAGTTATGTACGACTTTTTTAGTGACTGTTACAAGTTCAGTTGCCATAGGAGACAGCGGTTCTACCTATACAGATGTGGCATCCGGCTGGAGGCCTTTCCCTGTATAAGTGTCTACCTATAGTGTTTCAGAGTCTGCCAATTAACACTGCATCTACCTAAGGGTGTCCTGGCCCTAACCCGCTCTCCCACAGTTCTTGTTAAGAGACAATAAATCTCTTGTTTGCATTCAAAAAGTGACTGGCGCCCAATTCTGTCAACTTGCATTACACCCACTATGCCTAGTAACCCACTCTACAAAGAGGGATGTCCGCTCTCCCTGACTCTGGAGGTCACCATCAGGCCCCTGGAGGTCCGGGAGGTCGCTACATATGGAACCTTGAATAGTGTTCATTGGGTATGTTTGAGGACCTTGATATTTTTGCTATGTCCAAACAATTCTTGAGATTTTTGCTGTATTATGCC